>NC_137503.1:30620000-30622500 GCF_041902795.1 Electrophorus electricus
GAAGTAATGTGTCCATCTGTCTCATTCATAGTGGATTTGGGTTTGACAGTGAGGCCTTCAGCATGGAGCCTTCTGGTCCTCAGTAACCCAGCAGAGGGAAGTTGAGCTGTCAGCCCGCTGACATCTCACTCATCTCACCGCAATCACCCTATACAGCATCATCACTGGAGGAGCTCTCTTCCTCAGCTTACTTTCTGTCACACACACACACACACGCATCAACACCCCCATTTCCCATTTAAATACACAAAATCTCAGAGTATGTACTTCTATTAGTGGATATATTACTCTCCTGGATAATGAGACTGCAATAACACACGCAAACACACACACACACACACACACACACACACACACACACACACACACACACACACACACACACACACACACACCCGCATATACACACACACTTGCAGGCAGTACATTACAAATCTAATCAAACTATAATTTTGGTTTTGTGTAGTTTTGGAAAGTATGAGAATCCCAGAAAAGGAATTATTATTTCTATCTTACAATATAAATATTAACAAGGAGTGTTTCAGTGAAAGCATCAACAAGCAAAAGCCTCGACAAGCAAAACACATATACTTAACCAACCCCCCCCCCCACCACCACACACACACACACACACACACACACACACACACACACAACGCTGCCTCCGGCATATTAAAATGCACCTCACCTCAATAATTGATATGAAACTATGAAATGGAAATATGTGTTGCCATTAATTAATCATTCACAGACTGTAGCTAATCAGCACTTTTCATGGTGGTATTGGAGCACACGCGCGCGTGCGTCCTCGCACACACCGGTAATGCAAGTTGCTGTACATTGTTAATCGTGTTTTATTACCATATTAATGAGATGCCCCCGGACTGTGGCTGACGGATTAAAATAGGGGCATTGTTGGCAGGAGATGCCCGCTGTTGTCCCAAGCTTCTCCGCCAGACCGCATGGCAACACAGCTAGAGTTGGGCTTCACCCCAAACACTATCGCCTGGCCACCAAATCTCTCTCACCAGGTCCCTGTTTATCTTTTTCAGTGGATTCAGGATTGACAGAGCACACACGCACATGCACGCACACACACACAGACACACAGACACACACACACACACACACACACACTCCATCTCTATCTACAAGGGCAGTCTTTACATTCAATCATAAGAGGCTTACCATAAGGCCTGCTTTGCTATATTCAATAACTCCTTGGCGGGGCAGTTATTCCCTCTGTGATGAACTTTGTAGTGATAGAAGCCTTAATAAATAATGACTCTACCACATGAGCAAGAGTGCTAAAGTAAGGACTGAACTTTTGAACGAAGAGATGGGTGTCAACTGCCGGTTACTTCGTTCTCTTGAAGCAAAGAACTGACTGCTGAATGTGTTCTTTCACTCACAGTGCTGTCTCAAATCCAGCAGGACTTTTGGCTTTGTTCTGTGACATGGCTTATAAATCGTAGTTGGTGGAAAGTGCATTTTATGCTTTCTCGTGCTTGCTAATCATGCCTCTGCCTCCCATCTCAGATTACTGTGAGACTGAAGTTGACTCAGCTGCTTTAAACCTCCACAATAATTCTGGTTGTTGCTTTTTCTGTAGTTCAGGCATTAAGGGATTCTTTACAGGACAAATGGTTTGATTGCTAAGACTGACCTGCATGTGCTCAAATGAGTCTATGTAGTTCAGGGCAGAGTTCCCCTCAGCAGGTGTGAGGCTTGCAGGTGCACTGTGCAGTCATTTTATCTCTACTGGCTGACCTGGGAACAGTGTGCAGGTGTACCCAACCGCTGTGGCATCATCTACTGCTTCCTTGCTTATTCACTCTCTGCTGATCTGAGATCAGTGAGTAGGTGTATTTCACAACTGTCACCTTAGTTATGTACTCTTTCAGCTGACCTGAGACCAATCTACATCTGCCTCTCTGCTTCTGCTCTCTCTGCTGGTGTGAACAGATTGCAGGCACAGGGGTGAGCACCCCTTCCTCGACCACACACTGATTGGCGCAAGCATCACACTGCTAAGCCAACTCCTGCCTGACCAATAAGAAGACAGAAACAACAGAAAAAAACAGAACTCTAAAGGAAGGGGCTGATAAAAAATGGGGCTGGAGTTAAGTGTCTGCCTTCGCCTCCACTGGTGAGCTCCGCATTATTGGTCCTGGTTGTTCTTGGTAAATTCTAGTTTTGTGAGTCATTCATTGCCTCTGAGTCCTGACACTGTCTGCTCTTCCTCTGGCCATACATTTCCTACTGCGCTTCTAACTGTGTGTGTGTATGTATGTGTGTGTTTGTGAGTGAAGAAGAGGAGGCCTTGTAATGTACTCTGAAATTGTCCCAGAACTATGTTATTGACCGTGTTCTCTTGGGTAGAATTGGCAAGAGATCGTTGGAGCTTTTTCAGATGAGAGAGAGCGAGAGAGAGCGAGAGAGAGAGAGAGAGTACATTATATAGCTCCAAGCTGTTTCTCAAAATGGCTCACTGTCCCTA
>NC_137503.1:30625000-30632500 GCF_041902795.1 Electrophorus electricus
GCATCAGTAGCTCGTGCTAACAAGGGAATGCGAGGGAGGAGCTGGACTGTAGAAACCTGGGGATAAGCGTGTGAGGTTGAAGCACCTTTCTGACTCGCATGACATCTGAGCCATGCAGGAAGAAACAGGGTCTCGGCAATCCCTGAATGCTGACACACACTCCAGGATGCACGTGGATAAACAACGGGCTGCGCTGCCCGGAGCCCAAATGCATGCCCCAAAACTCCAAATATCCCCGCAAAGGAGAAAAACCTAGTTATCTCTGTATCCGACATTTAGCCGTTTAGGCTTGCAATCTCAGTAGCGAGCGCAAGGGTGCGGATGCGTCTTCTATCCTGAGTGGGGGTGAGCATTGCCTTAATCCCGATGATGTGAGCTAGATAGGGCGGGAGCAGCATGGAGACATCTGTCCCCGTCCCCTGTGTAAAGGAGCTAACAAGAGGCATCGCTGTCCTATGAATCCTGCATGAACCTGCTCTCACTTGACTCCGTTTCGCCTCCTTGCTGATCCTGGCGGTCCCTGCGGTGTGGAGAGAGAAAAAAAGGGATGAGAGAGAATGAGAGGAAGAAAGAGAGAGAATATCAGATTGCCTATATCATACTTTCTATTTACTGGACCTCCAACTGCAGATGTAACTTAATATATCTAAAGATGCAGGTAATTGTGTGTGTGTGTGCAGACATGTTCATGGCTCCTTGCCACTCACACACTTCCCTGCCGTGCTGAGCCAGGGAATTATAAAAGAGCCACAGTTTTCTCACTTATTTGTCACAGTCTCTGCTTAAATCCACGAATGTACAGGCAGAAGAACTGCCTGCAGTTGTGTTAGTCTTGGACTTCGTTATTTTTTTATGTAGCAAAAGGGAAAGAAATGTGATGAAATAAAGAGCACAATGAGACAGTGAGACTAGTTTTCAAATGAGTCGGCTAGTGTCAAAGCCTATGCTTCGTGTTCTTATAGCTTTATATTATATCCGAGTGAGTGAGTGAGTGAGTGAGAGAGAGAGAGAGAGAGAGAGAGAGAGAGAGAGAGCGAGCCTGAGAGCCTGTTTCAGAATTGACTAGTGAACTTGGACATGTTTTGGGTGTTGGAGGTTTTGGCAGATTTGAATATGAGAGCACACAGCTTGAAATCCAGGTGTGTTATGGATTAATATGTGTGTGTGTGTGTGTGCGTGTGTGTGTGTGTGTGTGTGTGTGTGTGTGTGTGTGTGTGTGTGTGCGCGTGCGTGTTTTTTTTACAGCATGCAGAAGGATCACCCAGCATTGTGTCGAACTCCCGCCTGTGTTCAACACTGACTAGCTTCCAGCTAAACCTTGACAGATAGAGTGTGTGTATATATGTATGTATGTGTGTGCTTAGGGTTGCATCTTAAATCGTTTGTGTTTTTGAGAGGACAAGCTGCACACATACACATCAGTGAGCATCAGTTTCTCTCTCACACTTCCCTACATATCTACAGACAGCACCTGTCCATTTTGACCCTGCTGAAAATGTTAGCTTCCTGCTCTCGGAAATCAGCGGTGTCCATCATGGATAAAAGGTAAATACATCACTGGTAAAGATATGGAATATGGGACACACATACACACACACACACACACACACACACACACACACACACATACACACACACACACACACACACACACACACACACACACACACACACACACACACATACACACACACACACACACACACACACACACACACACACACACACACACACACAGAGATGTTGGAGTAAATATGATACTCTCCTATCTGTTACAAACACCTACTTTTTAACATGAAAGTAGATCAATGGCTAATGCTCAAACGAACTGGGTGGACATCTGTGTCATCAAAGAGCTCTCTCTCTCTCTCACACACACACACACACCACACACGTGCACACACATGCACACACATACGCACACACATGCACACAGGGACGCACGCACGCACACACACACACACGACACGACACGCGTGCGCTCTGTACCAGTGCCAAGCATGAATGAGACTTATATGACTTCCATTGAAATAACTTGTCCTTATGTGTATCGGGGAGTGTCATCAGGTGTGTGAGTTGGCTGATATTAATGATGGTCATCTTGCTGCCAATATTCTGCTAGAAGCTCATTAAGATGATCAGAGAAGCTTGCTGTGAATCCTGCAAATTCACACTCTCTCTCTCTACACACACACACACACACACACACACACACACACACGCACTCACACACACACACACACACACACACACACACACACACACACACACACACACACACACACACACACACAATAATCTACTAAATGCCTCCAAGGGAGTCAAAACAAGATGTAAGTGGACACAGAGGGTAATTGTTCCTTGTATCTGCTGTCTTGTAACTGTTTATCCTTGAATCAGAGGATTCTTAGGTGAATGAACCAGGCAGGCCCTACATGGCACTTCATTGCATCTATCCAGTATAATGGTGAAAGGACTGAAAAATATATAAGCTATAAAAGAAATGTCCTCTAAAGAAATGTATTTATCTCTCAGGTCTGATGGGGAAGAATTGAAGAAATTATGCAAGTAAGAAATAAATGTTTAAACGACAGCTCCATATATCTCCATGCTTATCTCTCTCTGTCTGAGGCACAGCTAATAAACACAAAACCAGCAATGGAGCTTCGCAACTCAGAAAACAACAGATACATGCAGTAACTAAGCAGTCATCACTGTACCGCATGTCTCTGATGGCTTGCTGTTCTCTTTTCTTTGGTGATACTTTACAAATTGGTTTCTTTAGTCTGTAATGATACAAGGGCCAATCATAAACAAATACGGTACCATTCTCAACCAAACATGGAGTAACACCTTGTCAACAATGACCAAACATGACCAAATGATGAAGGTATTTCTGATGATTTATTTTCCTTAGTAGTTATCACACTCTTTACAGTAGCAACATCACCATCTTTACAGTAGCTACAACACATTCTTTACAGTAGCTACAACACTCTTTACAGTAGCAACATCACCATCTTTACAGTAGCTACAACACATTCTTTACAGTAGCTATATCACACTCTTCACAGTAGCTACAACACTCTTTACAATAGCAACATCACAATCTTTACAATTGCTACATCACACTCTTCACAGTAGCTACACCAGAATCTTTACAGTAGCTACATCACTCTTTACAGTAGCTATATTACATACTGTCACTTGCATCTTGCTCATTTCCTGCATTCGTCATACATGCAGTAAGTTTACTTAACAGTAAGTTAATTAACTGAACTATTCATCGTCCTTCAGTTCTCCAAAATGGGCCTAATATAAAAGCCTTGGCTGCATATTAAGTGAAATATGATGTGTTATATAGCCTTCTAATTCATGAATAAATTAACACTAGATTCTCAGTTGGTTATTTAATATTGAGAGATTTTGATACTTCTTGAATTTTCAAATTAAAGCATTAAAATTGCATCTAATGGCTACCTTATTAATTCCACTCATCTTTCTAATCCTATTTTTTTTTACAACCACAAAATCTCTTAGAATGATAAAGGCTTTGCAGTCCACCCTAATAGCTGCTACATCTCTAACATTGCTATTCTTTTCTACTGTAACACACTGATCTCACTACTTCTTGATTTTACTTGTGCTGAAGCAAACTGACCAAAAGTACGGTCTGCATTTCACACTGAGAACTTTCAACTAGGCACACTTAACCAGATCTTCTATTAATATAAACAAACAAACACTCACTGGGATACTTCATCTTTATTTGGAATTTTCTTTCTAGAGCCTTGAGACCTGGTGGAATGTCTCAGCAATTGACCCAAAACACTTAGCTGCACTTCCACAACCAAGAGCTATTCCATCACAGCCTATTCCTATTTCCCCTCCCCAACGCACTGTGGGTCTGGGGCGGCCTCATACCAGGTCTGCTTCTTTCATTATGACATCCAGCAAACACAATGTTCTGGCCTGTTCCCTCTCTCCCTTTCTCTGTCTCTCTCTCTTTCTCAAACACACACACACACACACACACACACACACACACACACACACACACACACACACACACACACAGAGAGGGTGATGAACGACATCAATCACCTTCTGTTAGTCATCAGTCACACTCTGTGGGATACATCCCTTTTGCACTGGTTGTCGTGGCTACACCAAAGTGTGATTCTGTCATGTTCCCATAGAACAGAGGCAAAGAGATGTGTTTAAGTTCATTTGAGCACCAAGACTTTACAAATTTGTGTGTGTGAATTTGTGTGTGCGTGTGTGTGTAAGACTTCAAGACATCATTATTGAACACCTTCTCCTTAAAGCCTCCAATTTAATTTATAATATAACATTTATATATATATATATATATATATATATATATATATATATATATATATATATATATATATAGTGGTGTACACTAACAGACAGGCAAGATAAATGTTCTTTCCGCTAATACACACACACACATAAACACCCCCCCCCCCCCCACACACACACAGGTGACTTTACAAACTCCATGTGTTAAAAATCTTTTTTTAAACTTAATTAAGTTCATGTATGTAAATTTATCCTCAGATTGAATGTAACAACCTTTATCTCTACCTTTCTTTCTAATATCTTTCTGATGTAAATCTATAAAAACAGAACATATTTTGGAATTGTGACATTTTTGCTTTTTTGAACTTACTGGCTTCTGAAAACACTTCTTAGATAAGAATCATTGCTTCTCTACATCTATTCTCCATTTTAGTCACATGTAAATATGATGTGAATTGTACTAGAAGCTCAACATAACAGCTGGCATCAGACAAAGCGGGTTTCCTTTACTGGGAGTCATTTATTTCCCCTGATGTAGCCATTGGCAGATTTTAGACTGTGCAGCCTGGGTGAATAAGTAAGATTGTTAAAGCACACCCTGGACGTGAACTGCACATGCCTAAATAAACCAGCACTCTGAATCCAGTGTGGTCTCCTCCCTTCAGCTGATGCAAAAATGAGACAATAATCCGGGCTCACTAGAACATTTTTTGTTCCTGTTGAAAAATGAAATTTGTGCATGAGAAATGAAGTTGCAGCATCCTAAAGAAGGAGGCATGACACTGAAAGTGAGAATGTTCCATCAACAATGCTAGAGACGTCGAAAAGCTCTTGTGATACTGACGATTATTACCAATTGTGAATTAGAAGTGAATTACAGTTCACCTACACACCCAGCAACACCCACAACACCACACACACACACACACACACACACACACCTACACACCCACCCACCCACACACACACGCGCGTGCACACACACATACGCGCGTGCACACACACATACGCACACACACACAGACCTACACACCCACCCACCCCAACGCACACACACGCACGCGCACACACACACACACACACACACACACACACACACACACACACACACACACACACACACACACACACACACACACACGCAGACACACACACACGCACGCTCACTCTACCACAACAAACAATCCACGGAGACTCTAACCTAACCCATTCTGAAATCCGTCCACGCTTCTGCGCAACAAAGCGCAAGTGTTCCTGTTCCCTCAAATCCCGCTGCAAGAAAAGCATGAACCGAGCCCCTGAAACTCCCATGCTCTCCGCACTCCCTCTCTGGCTGACTCTCACTCCATCTTCCGCCGTCTCTCTCAGGGAGGCGAGGAAGAGACAGGCTGGAGTGGAATACAGAGCAACAGCCTGCTTCTCGGCTCATATTCTACCATGTGCACAAGCCCAAAATGCTAGTGAAGTTTTCCTCTTAGGTTTGGGGAGGGAAGTACACGGCAGGAGAGGGTGTGCGGAGTAAACATACCTCATCCTCTTTGAAGGAGCAGGCGAGGCCAACTAGCAGAATGTGAGCGATCGCATACTTTCTGTGTTTATGTATTTTGTGTAAGAGAGTGAGTGTGTCAGAGTGTGAGACTGAGGGATGGAGGGAGAGAAATAGAGAAAATGGTGCACCTGCTCCCTGAACTGGCACAATGCTATTTGCTACACACACACACACACACACACACACACACACACACACACACACACACACACACACACACACAACCACAAAGATTATGCAGCTTTTCTGCAGTCAACATTAAGCATTTAACACCTGACTGAGAACAACATCTCCAGCACCAGTGTAATCATGTCCCTTTTGCTCAGGGGGAGGCAGGGCAATATCCATGCCAAAATAAAGCTCACTGCTACGGCTTCCACCCGTAGCAAAATCTATATTTCAGAATGTAACGTAGCTGAGTAATCTCCATTTTTGTGTCAGTCGAAATGCTCCCTTCAGCAGCGAAGGGGAAAAATAAGCTTCCACTGCTCCTGCCTGACCTTTGGAACGCCACCACCCCCCACCATTGGCCAGCCTTGCTATCGGTCCGTACGGACCCTGTGCGCTGCTGACCTGAGCTCAGCACGGCACGGAAAGAAAGGCAGGAAACAGCTGAGGCGTGTAGGAGTGCCTCTGTGTATATATATATAGTCCAATTGGATTGCAATGGAATGTCTGTGCTGGTTTATTTGTTTAGATATTTTAATGTAGTGGTGTGTGAGGCACAGACAGAGGTAGACAGGGTAAATACTCAATAATTCACAAAATCTCATCTTCCTCTCTTGCTGTCTGATTGGATGCAAACTTTGAAGACGCTGACGGAATTCCAGCTGTCACTACTGAAACTCTCTCACATTGCTCTATGCTGAGAATATCTCCATGCATTTACATTAAATCCGTGTGCATGCACACACACACACTGCCCTGCACACATGCACACACACATACACACACAGCCAGTCCCTTACACACAAATTCCATCATGTGAAAATCACTGGTTGGCAAGCGAGTGAGTGAATTGTCAAAGAGATAATGAAAATCTCTTTCTGCACAGTAGTGTGTCCATAAGACCAAGAATGTGCACACCCGCCCACACACACACACACACACACACACACACACACACGCACAGACAGACAGACTATTTAAAACTCAGTCATAGTTCATGATCCCTCCTGACTCTTTGTCCTTTGCTTATAAGTTGGGTATTATTTCCCAGATTCTTGTATGAGGCCATAACTGTGGCTGTAAGCCAGCGCTGAAAGCAAGCCATTGTGAGCCAGCAGGACTGTGCCCTCTGAATGGAAGCCATCTTAGAGCTGTCTCTTGGGCTGCCCATGCCATGTGACAAGCAGCACTGGTGGCTCCTCTAGCACGACATGTGTTTACATTTGTGCATGCCTATATTTGCCATTTCTAAAAAGCCTTGTGAGTGGAAAGGAAGGACAAACATTATTCTTCCTCGCTGCAGGTCCCCTCATTGTCAATCATCATCATCGTCGTCTTCATATTAAACCGCTTCAGTGCAGTGCATAGTGAAGGAGGGAGCGCTGTGTGTCAGGGTCGCCCGCCGACCCTGTGCCGCCAAAGCTTCATTTCCTCTCCTCACCGCTCAAAGAGACAGT
>NC_137503.1:30635000-30665000 GCF_041902795.1 Electrophorus electricus
AGCAGATCCTTGGCTAGCATCCCAGATCTCCATGCTTCTTCTCTCCTGTCAGTCTGAGTCTGAGCACTGGACTGTCTGATCACATATGTAGTAAAAGACAGAGAGAGAGCGAGAGAGAGAGAGAGAGCGAGAGAGAGAGAGATTTGGCTTTCATGTGGCCATAAGCGGGAGATGAAAGGCTTTTTTGTCAAGATCAAGATAAAGATCACTTTAGTCCTTTAGTCTACCTCCATGACACTGTCCAACACTTTTCACACAAACACACACACACACACACACACACACACACACACACACACACACACATATATATATATATATATATATATATATATATATATATATATATATATATATATATATACACTTTTTTGTACTGCAGTGTAGTGCAGTAAAAGATGTAGAGGTAGTTAAAATTTCCAAGGAAATATTTTGGAATTGTAGGAAGCCCAGTCGCAGTGGGAGCCCTGCACCATACCCCTACCCCCATGCACACATACACAACCAAAATTAATAACATTAACTCCTCTTATTCATCCTGTACAGACTAAGCAGACTGAATTCCAAGCACTGGGCTGCTGGCAGATGCTTGATGTCTTTGTCCTTCTACTCTTAATTAAACCTGTTTGAAACATGAAAGCCTTGAATTTCTTCCCCCTGCCACCCAGTTCTCACGGAAAAGAGTGAGACGAATGAAGAAAGGGGAGGAGAGGGGAAAGCACTTCCATTTGTTCCCTGGCACACATGCTGAGTAGGGATGTGTGTGTGTGTGTGTGTGTCCAATGCTTACTTCCAGGAGTTGGGCTTTAGCATGGATGTTACAAAGTACATAATGATCCAGCATTCTCAGTGCAGTCATACCTTGGTAAAGCTGTTTTATTCTATTTAAATGTACATAGGCAAACACATGCACGCACGCACGCACGCAAGCACACACACACACACACACACACACACACACACACACACACACACACACACACACACACACACACACACACACACACACACACACACACAACTTGAAATAAGCTTCTTTTCTCAGTATCTCTAAATGGATGGGACGACTGAAACATAACGTGATATGTTCCAGTTCACATAATGTGAGCTGAAGCATAATGTGATGACTTTCCTTGCCTTATGATTTAGGTTGTTTAGTTGATGTGACTCATTCACTTTACGCGCATGCCTGTGGCTTTGTGCACGCTCTCCAACCCCCCACTGAACTCTACGCCTGCCTCTTCACTCTGTACACCTCTATGCCATTTGGTTGCCATGGAGCTGCTGGAACCAAAAAAACCCCAAAACAACCAGTTCGGCACTCTGATTGCCCTGTTGTGGAAAGGGTATGCTAGCACTCTCTCTTTGTGTACAAGCCCTGCCTGTGTCATAGCACACTGCATGGCCCACATGTAGCTTGTGCCGCCAGCCTCCCTGATGAAGCTCCCTTCAGGTTGGTTATCTTTAGCTGCCTTCATTAGTGCTAGCTTCAGCGATACTGCAGTCGCAATATGACAAGGAGCCCCGTGACCTTTCTCTCACTGCCTGGGTGTAAGGACGGGGCAGTGTGGGAGGGAGCAGACGGAGAGGAAGAGCGGGAGGAAAGAAGAGGAAGATGAGAGAAGGAGAGAGTAGGTGGAGACGGCTGAGTGCGATAGTGGGATTTCAAATAATTAGCAAAGAGTGCTCAAATTAATATCTCTCTCTCTCACTCTCTCTCTTTCTCCCTCTTGCTGTGATTTTAATATCATCTTTAACACCTCCACAATGGCTGAGTTATAGAGCACGACAACCACATCCCATAATTACGCCCTCATCACCACAGCGAGCAGGACTAATGATAACAGAGCAACTTCTGTCTTTCACCCTCTCGAGCACCATGTGCCGTCTCTCTGTGCCCCTCCCCCTCCTTCTCTCGCTCCACTGAGAAATCACCCTTTTCCCTACTTCCTTCTTGGCATTCTCCCTCTTTTTCAGTTAAGTGCAGTATGAACATAAGAATTTCATCCCTGATGATGTGCATTTAAAACAAACAATGAATGTCATGCCAGAATCAAAAATCTTTATAATGAAAGAGTATTACTTTGGGATCTGTTATGACCCCAAAGTTCCAAACACAAGCCAAAACCAATTGCTGCAATACCTACCACTGCAATACCTACCACCACCACCAACAACAACTGCCCAACTGCCTCCCTCCTCTTCTGCCTCTGGGAGGGGCAGGCTGGTAGACCTGGCAAGCAAAGGAGCGGAGTCAAGGTCAGAAAGGGTGAGGAAACCTGGCACCGGATGTGGATTCTTACATACACGTAATGAAAGGAAACACACACATCCTCTGAAACATCAACTGGCTTATAATAGGATAGAGAAGGAAGCCCTGTTGGTAGCACACTTTCTAGTCAATAGATAACAATTACCAGAAAGGATCTTTGACAAAGGGCCCACACAATCAACCAACACCCTTTCAAAGGGCTCACCAAATGCTGGAATGGGGCACAGAGGAGTGAAAGAAATGACCTGATTTGTTTTTCTGACCAACTGGCATGTATGGCATAAACGGTGTCCAACAACATCACCCCTGATTGACGGCCAAAAGAAATGTTTTTCTGATACCAAGGATGGTCTTGGCCTATGACAATATGTGTGATCGGTATGACACGGGAACAACTACATGGGCTATGGAGTTACACTGCTCATCGGAGTCAGACTGAGCCCACGTCCTGTCAGTTTGTTTTCCCTGTCAACTAACTTAAAACAATGCATCAGGGATTCGTCAGATCTCTGAACAGCAGCTAAATCAGACCTAGTCATCAGATCAGGTAACACAGGGGTGGTAGAAGTGTGTGTGAATGGACGCAGCTACTTCTGGATCATCGGTTAGCTTCCCCATAAACATATCAGATAGAGACACATCACCTTTCCTATGTGCCTGAGTACGGGTTAGCACGCAAACAGGAAAGCGGTTGGAGGTCTCTGATGCTGCTTCAGTAGCATCATTTCCAGCACAGGGAACACAACACTGCCAGTGATATCATTTCCCAATATAAAGTAAATGTCACCCACTGGCAATTCTGACAGAACCGCTACCTTGACTGGCCCAGTATATGTGCTAGTGCTCAAATACATTTTATGCAACGGGAGTACTCTTAGCTACACACTTTGCACTAACACATCACTACCACAATATGTATCAGCGGAAAAAGGTAAGCTCTTGCCTAAAACCAGAGACACAGCTGCTCCTGTATCCCTTCAACTCTTGATAGGCTGACTCCTTTCATCTGTCTCGGAGAGAGATATAAAACCATCAAAGATAAAGGGCCTGAAAATTGGCTCAACAGGTAGTAACAATGAGCCTGAAGGCAAGGTACTCACAGCGTTTACCTTTTTCACCGCATTCACAGTATGTGAATTCTTGTGCTTCAGAGCAGGACAATTGGTGATTATGTGTCCGTGCTCTTCTCAATAAAAACACTTCCACATCTCAGCCAGATACACCTGCAGTATTCACAGTAGTCATGGTAGGAGTCGAGGTGTTCTTGGACTTTGACATCCGGGCTGTATCATGGCTGCGAGAAGCGAACACGGTTTTATTGGCAAGAACAAACTCATCAGCCAGCAGCCGCCACAGGCAAACTACATGCCTTCCGTTCAATCAAATACACTACCACACTTTCCGGAAGACAGTTCTTAAATTCTTCTACCAAAATCAGCTCTTTGAGCTGTTCAAAATAGGCAACATTGCTGGCTACACACAATTTCTCTATCAGCACTGTTTTCTCACGAGCAAACTCAGTAAACATCTGGTTGGGTTTTTTTTGTTAGGTGTTTGAAATTCTGTCTATACACCTCCAGCACCAGCTCGTAGACCCGGAGGACCCGTGGCTTTCACGAGCGCATAATCCATACTCTGCTCTAAGGTAAGAGATGAACACACATCCTGAGCTTTCCTGACCAGTCTACATTGTAATAACAGCAACCATAAGTCCTTTGGCCACTGTAATGTGGTCGCAATGTGTTCAAAAATAGGGAAGTAAGCATCCACTTCATCTTCCCTAAAAGCAGACAAAAATCCAATCTGCCGACTGGCATCAATACTGCTACTTGTTGAAGTGGAGTGGACTGGGCTCGAGGACACTTGAGGAGAGCGTGGCTTTGAGACCGGGGCATCTTCCTGTGCTGGGCTAGTGAGCCTTGGTGAGGTGAGCTTCTGAGGAAGAGGCATGGGCTGTTCAGGGCCAAGACTCAACCTCTTTAGTGCCACCTCTATATCGGCCTCAATCTGAAGCGCCCGCAAACGTAGCAACTCAGCCTCACACTCCTGTTTCTTAATTTGCAGCTCCAACTCTTTCAACTTAACCGCCAGTATGGGATCCGCTACAGGAGACTGAGACACTCCGGGATCCATGTGTAACCCGACCACCAAGTCGTCTATAGCCCCTGCCACCAGCGTGTGTGGAGTCGGGCTTTCAGCTACACCTGGAGGATTGCCCCTTGTAGGCAGGATTCCATCTCTAATGAGGCAAGCCTCTAACACTAATATAATTTCCCTTTTCAGGGCAGAGCAAGGCACCTCCACATTGAAAAAGTCTGCAGTCATTAACAGGTCCGCCATACGATACTTGTCAAACTGCTCAAGTGTCGGGCCAAATGTAGACTCCGCGAGTTCAAAGCCGGCCATGATGCACAAACACCACCCCCACCCACTAAAATTATACACGGCTGACAGAATGGAAGACTGTTAAAGAGTAATAATAAGAAACAAAGGCACAAATGGTGGTCTCCTTTTGGTGTATTAGTGTACAATACAGAGGTTATTATTTACAAATAAACATGCTGGTGCAGCGTCTTCAGAAGAGACCCAGGCCAAAACAATAAACAAGACCCACACTAATGAAAGAAAATACACACTAAATAATCCTAACAAACAAAAGAAACACACAACTGTCACGTACAACAACAGACTATCCTAACTACCTGAAACATAAACAGAGGCAAAAAAAGGTCCAAAATCGGGAAACAAGGTCATAGACACAAATTATACAATTACAAACACAAGCCAAAACCAATTGCTGCAATACCTACCACTGCAATACCTACCACTGCAATACCTACCACTGCAATCCTACCACTGCAATATCTACCACTGCAATCCTACCACTGCAATCCTACCACTGCAATACCTACCACTGCAATACCTACCACTGCAATTCTACCACTGCAATACCTATCACTGCCATCCTATCACTGCAATCCTATCACTGCATTACCTACCACTGCAATCCTACCACTGCAATACCTACCACTGCAATCCTACCACTGCAATCCTACCACTGCAGCCGGCAGCACCACCACCACCAACAACAACTGCACAACTGCCTCCCTCCTCTTCTGCCTCTGGGAGGGGCAGGCTGGTAGACCTGGAGAGCAAAGGAGCGGAGTCAAGGTCAGAAAGGGTGAGGAAACCTGGCACAGGATGTGGATTCTTACATACACCTAATGAAAGGAAACACACACACACACACACACACACACACACACATACAGACATAACAGGATCAATAAAGTGTTATCTGATCTTATCAATATTCCTTAGGCAAAAGTCACTTTAAGTCCTTGTAATTCAAAAGGTTCTTCCTGCTTTGTTCAGAGTGGTGGACCTATGTTTCAGCATGTGATTAATAGCTAATCACATAAAACGAATAATCTGGAGAAAAGTACTCTTCCAGCATCCACACATACACTGTGGGGGCAACACACTACTTGTTTAGAAATATGAAAGTATTAAGAAAGAACTTGTTTATGTACTTGAGTTTAATCCACTACCTACACCACTCCATACTAGAAATTATGATATCACTACATACCTCTATCCAAGACTGCTTTTGATCCAGCACTCAGTGTATGCTCTGTCTGCTTCTCTGTGTGTGTACATAAATGTGATGTAACATTTATGTGCATGTGTATATGTGTGTGTGAAACACTGTGTCCAGACGGCGGAAGGCTGGAGACTAGAGTCAGTGGTGGTTTGGAATGTTAGGGAGTAGCGAGGAGCTCCAGCCAAGCTAGACTCTTCCCCCATACTTTAAACTAGTCTCCAGCCAGCCTGGCTTGGTAGTACAGACTCTCTCTTTCCCTCTGGCGTGCTCTCTCTCTCTCTCTCTCTCTCTCTCTCTCTCTCTCTCTCTCTCTCTCCCCCTTTTCTCTTTCTGTCTACTTTTCTCCTTACATGCTGTTGAATGCGAAAACACCGCATGGCCCCCGCTGTATTATCTTTTATTCATGGCCTCTTCTCTTGACTTCTCCACTGTATCGCTGTTTTATTCCAACACACAGAGCATGGTCGCACGGCCGGCACACACAGCCAGATCTGCACCGCACATTCACCGGACGCCGCCGGACTGGGCTTGAAGAGGAGCTGAAACAGAGGAACATTCCCACGGAGTGTGGACGCACCTCATTAAATATTACTTTTGGGGCCACACGGTAGGCAGTAGTCAAATCAAATGACCAGCACACAGCAGTCCAGGTCATTCCGGGATCACCAATACATTTCAAGAAAGCACTGGCCCTTGCAGGCTGCCAGAGTGCCCAGAGTGCCTAAGACAGAGAATCATTTGCAATTTCCAGTCTGCACACTGCAAGGCTTCTAGCATGCCCATGGCCACAAAAGTTTAGCACAATAAACTCGCATTTACTGCATATTATCCATCAGCATCCAACAGTGTTGTCATTCATCAGCAGCCAACACTTTGGAGTTTTTAAAGCACATGTCTGCACATAGAGAGCAAACGGGCAACTCATCTTGATGATCAAGGCCTCCTTTTTGATTGTTGCACATAAAAATCTGTTGGAGTAGGCAGATAGAAGAAACTTAAGGATGCCGTGACAATCCCTTTGCTGGGAGTGTAGAATGTTTACATGGAATGTAAAGAATTCTTTTCATGTATTACATTTTTTCAGTGACCAAATGACACACACACACACACACACACACACACACACACACACACACACACACACACACACATGTATATACACAGAACTTAGAGAATAACAGAATAAAAACACCCACCCCCAATTAATTAGAAATACCTACTTACAAATACCAACACATTATTAGCTACTCCTGCCTTTACAGCTGTCAATTACAGGGTACAATTGTAGCCATGCACAATTTTCAACTTTAACCATTTTAAACATTCAGCAGTTATTGGCCAAGGAACACTGGCAACAGAGATGTGACACTGATATCCGACATGGTCACTGCATGGGTGTGGGTGCTGAACTTGGCTCAGTCTATCAGATACAGCAGGGTTGCTGGGATTTTTCAACCTGTCACTGCTGGACCGAGGGAGGTCCACCACCCAAGAATATTCAGTCAATAATGTTCCAGTGGTTAGAAACCATCTACTAATAAGCTAAGGAAAGGTGAACACAAACTGCACCTGGCAACAGCTTAGCTATTGTGTCTAATTGTACACCTACAGGGTGTTTTTCCATAAATAAAGATCTATATTTAAGTGGTTTGTCAGTGTGTCACTATTAAATCTATTGTTATGCAATTTCAATAAAATGTAATGCTATAGAAGATACTTCAGTCCCTGAAGTATACACTTGTACAAGCCTTAAAACAAAGCAATGACTGATTTCCTAAATTCTGTTTTTTGAGTTCAAAGCTGTAAAGTCTTAAAAGTTTCCCTTATATGGAATCAGCACGTCAATATCACGGCACAGGAGCCAAAAGTCCACAACTCACCAGAACAACAGACCAAAAGCGTGCTCGTTCTTCAGCAACGACATCTGTCTGCTGGTGACCAGAGCTCCATTGTCATGCCCCACTGCATTGCACCTGTGGACTCTCAAAGAGATAAGTGTTTTCAAACAACAATGGTCACTTTGGGCCCGGAAACACCATACATTGGACAGTTCGCATTCAGGACTGTAAGTTAATGCTCTACCAGCTGTGATTCTGGTGGCTGTGATACCTGATTGCTGTCCAGTGGTGGAGATGCTGCTCACCACTCTGGACTGGTCAGTGGTGGTCAAGCTCTGTTCTTGGTCAAGATAAGACTGAAGAAAGTCTGTGCCTGGAAAGTCAGAGAATTGGAGTTGAGTGGAGAGATGGATGAAGGGTCTTGCCCTTTCATAATAATAATAATAATAAATAAATAAGTAAATAGCACATCAGATTTAGAAAACGCTTTTCAATAACCTAAGGAGTAAACAGAGAAATAAATAAAGTAGATAAATAAATACAGAGGTAGCAAAAACAACAAAGAATGCAAAGTAATACTGATACAGGTCAAGAACACAGAGGTAGAGCAGCAGAACAAATAGACAGACTTAATGAACTGAGAAGAGAGACAAATGGGGAAATGGCACCCATTAGAGACTGGGCAAGGTTGCACGCAAGAGACAGAAATCAGGCTCAGGTTAGATTGGAAAGTCTGACTTGGGGGGAGAGAATTCCAGAGATAGGGAGCAATTCTTGAAAAGGCACAACTAGTAAAAGAGTGGAGGCTAGAAGATATTTGTGGGTGTATATGGGTGGAGGAGCTGAGAGTGTGGGTGGGTGTATATGGGTGGAGGAGCTGAGATTGTAGGTGGATGTATGGGATGGAGGACCTGAGATTGTAGGTGGATGTATGGGGTGGAGGACCTGTGAGTGCGGGTGGATGTATGGGATGGAGGACCTGAGATTGTAGGTGGATGTATGGGGTGGAAGACCTGAGATTGTAGGTGGATGTATGGGGTGGAGGACCTGTGAGTGCGGGTGGATGTATGGGGTGGAGGACCTGAGACTGTAGGTGGATGTATGGGGTGGAGGACCTGTGAGTGCGGGTGGATGTATGGGATGGAGGACCTGAGATTGTAGGTGGATGTATGGGGTGGAGGACCTGAGATTGTAGGTGGATGTATGGGGTGGAGGACCTGTGAGTGCGGGTGGATGTATAGGGTGGAGGACATGAGATTGTAGGTGGATGTATGGGGTGGAGGACCTGTGAGTGCGGGTGGATGTATGGGGTGGAGGACCTGAGATTGTAGGTGGATGTATGGGGTGGAGGACCTGAGATTGTAGGTGGATGTATGGGGTGGAGGACCTGAGATTGTAGGTGGATGTATGGGGTGGAGGACCTGTGAGTGCGGGTGGATGTATGGGGTGGAGGAGCTGAGATTGTAGGTGGATGTATGGGGTGGAGGACCTGAGATTGTAGGTGGATGTATGGGGTGGAGGAGAGCAGAGAGATAAGAGTAAGCCAGATTTTAAGAGCCTTAAAATGGAGTTTTACAAGTGAAAGTAGGACATTTAGACAATAATGTTAATAAAAGAGTTGAATCAAGGATGACATCCAGATTTCAAACCAGGTTGGAAGGGAAGGGAGTTACTGATCCTGTTTTTTTGTTTTTTTTAAAGAGTTGCTTTAGATGGCTCCTGAGCAAATCAGTTGTCGAAACACTAGCCCTTACATCATTGGATAATTTCTGGCTCAATCCCTGGTGATGTCCAACCATCCCTGCCTGGGAGCCCAAGAGAGCATAATTGGCCTTGTTCACTGGGTGGGCTGGATGGCTCTCCCAGAACCAATCAATCTGGGTGTCTGCCTGCCAACACAGGTAGATAGTGCCCTCCTCCACCGTGATGTCACACCTGTGCCAGTTCAAAACAGATGAGGTGTCTGGCTACATATGTATTGGAGGAAGCGTGTACTAGCCTTCAGCCTCCTGGCTTGTTGGTGTTGTGCAATTGAGGAGATTTAGTTAGCTAGTGGGTGAAATGGGGGACGACAAACATTAGGAGGAAATTGGGGTAAAGAAAAAAAGTTGATTTAGAAATGAACTGTCTGTCACGGAATGCTTGCCTCCGCGAGTCACGTGGTTTGGCCCGCCACGTGCAGCGGGAGGATCTGTGTTTGTGGCCACGCCTGCACACACCTGCACCTCATCTTGTCTAAATGTATATAAACCCGTGTCAGTGTGTGCAGTGTGTTGGTCATTGTTGATGTAGCGTGTTGAAGTTTGTTTGTTAACATCCAAATGTAATATTAGTAACCTTGTTTGTCTAACTTGTGTTAATGTTAAAGTCGTTAGTGTTAAGTGTGTCTATGCTCGTTGTTAATGTTATTTGTGAGTGCCACCACTGTCTTTATGTTTTGTGTCATTAAATGTTTCACGAGATGAGAGAAGTCTGTGCGTCCTGCTCCACGCCCTTCGGCACTTGGGCCGTACGTTACACTGTCTTGTGGCTGTTTAACAGAGAAACATCTGGCCCCATCTCTCTCCTTCGCTTTCTCCCCATCCTTCACTCCTCTTTGTCTCTCTCTATATCCATTTACCTATTAGGTCATATTTAGCTAGAATTATCTATACTTCATTTTTGTTATGTACATCATTTGTATTGCCTCATTACATTATTTTTCCATCTGTAACGTGTAACGAGTTGTCTTGTACTATGCTAATAAACCATCTTACTCATGTAAGGCTCTAGCTATTATCTGTAAAGAATCCATCTCTGCTGTATGTGTTTACTAGGTTAAACCTTAAATGACTGTAAACCTAACCTATGATAAATGGCAAACCTATGACAAGGCAGGCTGTGTTAACAATAAGGAACATTATAAAGTTGGTAATGGTTATTTTCATAATTTACCCTAGGCTATACAGTAAAGCGTGTTCTTCCCTACATCATTTGTAATTGTAATTTGGAGTCAGATAATTTAGTTTTACATGTATTAAAACATGGCCTGCACCTATTTCTGGATCTAGCTGTAGGTAAACAGGGTAGGTAAATACATAAATGTAATAACAAATTACATGCTAGGTAAATGAGCAGGACCAGACACGCTGGTCGTGAGACATTGTTTACATCTGAGTTCAGAACCGAGCTTCTCTTTAAGAGCACAGACATCTACCAGTTCCTCTTAAGCCTGAATGAGCACAATAAGTTTGATACACACAGTAAATCATGGTCTTAAAAGAACACGTTGGAGTCGCAATGGAGATTAAACCTAAACGTTTTTGAATACATAGTGAGAGTGAGAAACGAGGGAGAGGGAGATAGAAAATTGTTAGTTAGGCCTGTGTGATGGAGCAGTGAATAAAATGGTGAACAAAGCTGTATCATATTAGCGATAATACAAAGAACTTCAGAAAACAACTTAAAACATACACCACAGGACACCGCCCAGCGGTGAATGAGCAGAAACAGAAGGCATACAGGGCACTTTATGCAATTAAACAACACATTCACCTTCGAATCAATTCGAATTTGATCCAAATGATTTGAAACAATTACAGAGCAAATTTTCCACTCAGGTAGAGAAGTAAGGTGCCTCTCACAAGCTGAAATGTAACTCAATGGGATGTCCAACGGAAATTAGGCATGTTGAGTTCTGCAAAGCATTCGGCAGGTGTACAGAAAAGCAAACAACACCTGCAGAACTGATAGAGCTCCTTTTACACACCCTACCATACATATGAATTTCAAATATTTGCATAATTTTAAAATTGCGATTTTCATTCCTGGCATTAGAAAAACCTACCAAGAAACGATACGCAGAGTCTGCCCTCTCAGCTGGTCCTTACTTAGTGATTATGATTTTTAAGGAATGCCAGCAGTATAGCAGCAGCCTAGTAAAGACACAGCTGTGTCTGTCGTATGGTAAATGGAACCGAAACTGTCATCTCCAAAGTACGGCGTCCGCAGATTTCCCGGAGCCATACCCAGGAAAAGCAAGCGAAGGCACAAGCCAGGACCCATCCCCTTTCCACACATAGTTAGACCGCACCATATCCTCCCATTTCCTTCTTTCACACCATTGCTCTTGCAATTCTTGTTATATGTTCTTGTTTGTGGGCAAGGGAGAAAGGTTAGGCAGAGCAGGTCCCAAAGAAAGCCAGCATTATTAGAGCATAAGCAGGCTGACCTGCAAGAAATAATCAGATCACCGCAATAGGACACATTAGACTAGAGGGTGAGGGAGGGACACAGAGACTCCTAGAAAATCAGTTGATTGAATGGATGGAGTTTCCGCAGTACTGAAATTAGACATTTGAATGAAGGTAAATATCTTATATCATGGCAACAGAGCTGGTCACTTCCTCATGAGATTAATTATCTTGCCTTTGCAAAATGACAAAATTATAGCAAATGTTCCTTAAGCCAGGCCAACTATGGTAATGGTATTGTAACAGTCAGTGCATACACTTGATGTTTACTTGGTTTGGGTATGCTACACATTTCCTGCAACATTACATATAGTGCGCTCTTTATTACATATATGTTGCTGCTCTTTGTTGTAGCCTATACCGGCTAATGAGGCTTTGGTCCATGCATAAATAAGGTCGGAATTAAATTTGAAGTGCATGAAAGGTTATTTACTCTATTTAAGGATATTTTCCAGAAATTTAATCCTAAAAGTGAAAGCCAAAGCAAAATAACATGAATTTTTACCCAGTATGGGTAGGTGATGAAACTCCTGTGTGTCTGTGTGAGTGTGTGTATATGTTTGTGTGTGAGCGTGTGTGTGTGTGTGTGAGCGTGTTTGTTTGTGTGTGTGTGTGTGTGTGTGTGCGTGTATATGAGTGTGTGAGTGTTTGTGTGTGAGCGTGTGTGTGTGTGTGTGTGTGTAAAAAACTGCCAACAAACAAGCAGTTTATCTAATGAGCGGTTCCCAACATGCCGCCCACTGTAAAGGCTAAAGAGAAATATGAACATATTTACCATGTTGTGCAGATCCAGATTCAACATGATGCAATGTTCTGTGCCCTCGGAAAGTCACGATATTCTGTCAAGCACTGAATTATGAACTTCATTCCAAGGATTTAATTTCTCTACCTATCTTTGAATGAAATACCATTCTGACTTAAGGCTGACTGCAGCCTTGAGCAGGTTACTCAACCTAAAATGTTTCACTGAAAGTTTATTGGAACCTTTGGAGCTATGTTAAGCCATTAACCACAAGCCTGCTGTTCTAGAACTGTCCATCTGCCTGCAGTAAGTCTTCTGAAACGCAGCACCAAGGACCGTCAGTAGCTCCTTTGCACGGCCACTGACTTCATCTGAAGTCAGCCAATGTTTCCTGCCTTGTTCCTCCCAAGTATGTCAAACTGAATCGGATTACCTCCAGCATGGGAACCGTCTACAGGAATGTATGTTGAAAGTTTCAACATCAAAGAAAACCAGAAAGCAAATGAATTGTGTATGAATGTAAGATGAAGTGAATTTCATATCAGATACCATGAAATAATTTAAATGACATCTCTGTATCCTCAACCTAAAGTTATTCGGGCTTTTTAAAAGTCTGATATATGGTACCTCACTGTGGCAGTGACTTTTGAGAGTTTGAAAAATGGACTCTAAATGAGTGCTATTTTCTTAGCGACAGATGTGGACATGCATTATAGACCCGATAGTCAATCGCTATCTGTCCTTACAATCCTCTGTTTCCTCATTGAACATTTCTAATTACAACTAAGTTAACTTTTTATTACAATATTACATCCCTGCCTGCCAACATTCTCGTCACATGTGTTATTTTTATCACAGGAGAGCAGTTAAGAGATTTTCCTTGTGCATGATTGGTCTTATCTCATGCTGATTTCAGCATTCTGCAGCTTTATTCCCCTCCACTGGCTAAGGAAATGTTCAAGTTAATACGCGGAATGACGCTGATGTGGCTTTGGCCTTGGGTTGGCCACTGTGTTTAATTAGCCTCTCGCACCAGTTTGTTGTGTGTAGGCTAATAATATGCTAAGCTGTGCTCTTAAAAACTTCTACTCCGTTAGTGGGTGCACCAAGAAAGCTCCCTTAATTAGTTTCGCTGGAATTAATCAGCGCGCTTCCTCCGCTAGCCTGGTGGCTAATGTAAGCGCCTTTGGGTCCGAGGTCAATACTTTGCTGTGGTTTTCTAATTGTTTTCATGAGTTTAGTCATGTGTATTCAAGAAGTTTCAGAGTGGCTGGGAAAACACACATACACAATAACAGTAGCTGAAAAGGCCAGTGATGTTCTTCTCAATAAGCACTAATTGCCAACACCACAGCCAGATTATATGATGCCAATCATTAGAGCACATCTTTTGCCTGAGTGTTTGTATACTGTAATTCAGTGCCTGTGTTTTGTGTTGCTTCTCATTGTCAGCAATATTTAATGTGAGCCACAAATGAATGACCGGAAATTGAGTTCCCATTCATACTGCACACATTAGCTAGGCGGTTAACAGATGGGTTGGAGATAAATGAATATATCATTCTGTAAACTGTTAGCATACTGACTAAAAAAGTTGCTGTTAAAATATAAGGAGAACAGGTTCATTCTGCAAGAAAGGCTGCATGAAAAGTGTTTGAATAATCAACAAAAACAAATACAGTACTACATTACATTAAAGTTACATATTAACATATTATCGGTGAAAAATAAAATGAACTGTAGCTTCTCCGGTATCTTTTTTATTTATTTATTTATTTTTTACATTTTTATTTTTTTTAAACCTGTCTTTAATGCATCGTGGTGATCAAAGAAAAGGTAATAACAGGGATTATAATATTTATGGTGATTACATCACTTATAGTAGTAAACCAAACCTTGTTTATGTTGACCAAATATGTGAAATGTGTAGTCCTATGACAGATAGGCTTTGTTTGACATCTGTTTCAATGGTCTCCTTCTTGAAAAATGAATCAGAGACAGCGTACAAGCCGCTGGTCCTTGGCAACGCCAACTGACATATAAATTCTGCATAAATGAATTGGATTAGCTGATGCGTCTTTGCTGGACAGACTGCTTGGCAGTGAGATTGTATGCATAATCGGGTCTGATCTCTTAAAGACTGTAACTTTTAGTACGTCCAGCTTCCTTTGTTCCTACTTCTCTGGTGTTCTTTTCTCATCTTATGTCGCTCACCTGTGAATTTTCACTTCGAAGACAACTATAAAGTTTAGGGATGGACTGAATTTATTCAACTATAGTTGCAGGCTAAGGTTAGATTACCATATTAAAAAACCAAAAACTTCCCTACCAATAAATAAACAAAATAAAAGTAGTCTGGATAACACTTAGAAATATGCTGAGGCAGGTGGCACCCACACCTTTGGCGAGCTAGAAAACCATAACGCAGGTCATTTTAGTCTTGGTAGGTGTTCTACCTTCCCTTTCATTTGGCTTACGCATGTCTGAGATGATTCCTGCCTTTTCTTCCGAACCCCGTGCTGGCAGCAGAAGAGCACAGCATGCTTTGTGAACACTTCACATGCTCTTTCTGGACAGCAGTCCACGAGAGAGAGGTCCAGTCCATCTCATTCGAATGACAGCTTTGCGCTGTGGGCCAGTGGGGCGACTTTTAAAAATGCTGTTTTATTAATGAATTACATACAGTCCCACTGGAGAGACTTTTATCTTCCTCAGAGCTGACTGGTGAGGAGAGTCTGAGGGGAGCTAGGCCAAGGAGACAGGGGCAAGGAGACAGGTACAGGGAGATGAGCAGGGAGACAGGGGCAGGAAGACAGGGGCAGGGAGATGGGCAGGGAGACAGGTGCAGGAAGACAGGGGCAGGGAGACAGGGGCAGGGAGACAGGTGCAGGGAGACAGGTGCAGGGAGACAGGGGCAGGGAGACAGGGGCAGGGAGATGAGCAGGGAGACAGGGGCAGGGAGACAGGTGCAGGGAGACAGGTGCAGGGAGATGAGCAGGGAGACAGGGGCAGCGAGACGGGCAGGGAGACAGGTGCAGGGAGACAGGGGCAGGGAGACAGGTGCAGGGAGACAGGTGCAGGGAGATGAGCAGGGAGACAGGGGCAGGGAGACAGGTGCAGGGAGATGGGCAGGGAGACAGGTGCAGGAAGACAGGGGCAGGGAGACAGGTGCAGGGAGACAGGTGCAGGGAGATGAGCAGGGAGACAGGGGCAGGGAGACAGGGGCAGGGAGACAGGTGCAGGGAGACAGGTGCACACGCACACAAACTCACATGACAACTTATGAGAGGTAATGGTATGGAACATGATGAAAGTCACCGTTCTAATGAGTACACACAGACACACACACGTTTTGTACATAGATAAGCTGGAGCTTCACAGTTTTTCAGTGTCCCCACACTTGCTCACACAGCTACATGTAGTACACGCCATAAACACCCCACTGCCCAAACTCACGAACACCAACATTTCTGTACATCCATCACTGACAACATCGCTATACTGCCTCCACTGCAGTTTCTCCACCCCTGGGGCCCTGAGGGTATTTAAATAAAACTTTTCCTCTGCTCAGTGTGTGTCTGTGTGTGTGTCTGTGTGTGTGTGTGTGTGTGTGTGTGTGTGTGTGTGTGTGCGCAGTGTCAGATGGCTGCAGAATGGAGGCGGATCCTGGACTGGGACCACATGGCTGCTGGGTCAGGGATGATGCAGTCCAGATGGTCAGGTGGGGAAACAGGAGCACACACACACACACACACACACACACACACACACACACACACACACACACACACACACACACACACACACACACACACACTTTAGAACTGCAGCTCTACAATGTTTCTTTTGCCTGCCACATCTTTAGAATTCATTCATATCAAGCACTAAGCCGTGTAAGGGAATACACAATGCAGTATTGTGACACTGGGCCTCACTTCACAGGAGGAAGTCTCCCGCTTTCTTCCTGTGATACTCCTACAGCACAGCGCAGCTCAGGAGGACAGTCCTCTTTCCTCTTCTCGCTCGCTTTACATCTTGGACAGAAACCTGACAGCACACATGAAAACCACAACACGTTGAACAGGTTATAATAAGTGTATGTGGAGAGTGTTGGCAGAAAAGCGTCCCCATCAGTGGCCGCGAAGCTACGAGAGTTTACTCCAAAAGGCATCGCATCATCTGGGAGTCCACCGGGAGGAAGAAGACAATGAGTTCAGCTTCTACACTCATTCCCCTGCTTTCAAAGCCTGTGATTGGGGTGGGGGAGGAATTCTCCTGGGAGAGAGGGGGGGGATGGAAAGAGACGAGAGGGCGAATGAAAAGAGGAAGAAAGAGAAATTCCATCAGCTCATGTTAATTAGAGGAGAAACCAGACCACTCCTCTGGACAGTAGCTGGAGTGTTTAATGTTTAATGGGAACCACTGGTGCTGTGGCGCCTTGTGTTTTTTCCTTTTTAGCCTGTGCTTCTCTCTAAGGAATGGGCAGCTTTAAATGGGAAAAGTGTTCTGGGTCAATATGGATAATATGTGAAAGCTGGACCATTGGTGCACACACACACACACACACCCACACACACCCACACAGAGAACTGCTGTGGTGCAGTGGCAGAACAGCAGCAATTCATGCCTGTAATATAATGTTCACACATTAAGGCCCCGTGGACCCCGCTCCCGCTCGCCTTTGTGGAGTGCTAGTGTGGTCCTCCACGGCCAGATAGATAAGGGCATTAAACGTGGAATTCGGGGCCTCACATCCCATCGCCCACAGCGGGTGGAGACAGAGGGTGCATTAGGGAAGTTGCGTGCTAAGAGAGCTCAGTAATGCAGTGCTATAGGCTCTCGGGAGCCGGCCAGAGCGGAGCGGGATGCAGAAGCCCTGCACACGGCTGCCACGTTCCCGCGCTAGCGCTCGGCACAGCATATGCACAGGCGACAGCCCCACCACAGTGGAGAGAGACAGAGAGACAAAGAGCATGATAATATGGCAACCGAACAGGGAGTTTAATGGGAAGAGAGAGGGAGAGAGAGATGTAGGTAATTAGATGGGATTGTGAAGATGACTAGGGCACTAACATGCATAGGCAGAGTTTGCTGAGTCACACACCCACACTCAATCACACATTTACTCGTGATATATACGCCTAAATTACTCTCTTTTGCAAAGAGCTGTTTCTCAGCCCTTTCTTAAATAAGCCCTGCACCCGAATGCAGCGCACTTGATTTCTTTTCAGGGAGATAAATAAAAGCCGTTAGTAGGAGTGCATTAGGAAGCTGAGAGAGCCAGCCTTTATAGTTCTGTGTACCTCCGCTGATCTGTCTTCTTTATGCACAACACTGATGGATTACGTCATTATGGAAACAAGACACACCAGCCCTCTATAGCCACGCAGTCACATGCAGAGCTGGAAAGGACCTTGAGAATCTATAGTCAAGTGGAAGGACTGTTCCTTGAGGGGCCTGCTGCTGAAGTAGATTTATCAGACCTATTAAGAGAATATACTTCTTGAGAGAAGTAGAAAAAAAACATGGTTCACTAGGAACTATTGGGAAAACTGCAAATAACAGAACTGATCTTTGACCTCTGGGAGGGTGGGTCGGTAGTGTTATGTCACTGACTGATGTCCACATGGGCTCACCCCCCCCACCCCCCAGGCTCTGCCTTGTTTCCACCTGCTCATGTTCTCTCACACCTGTTCCTCATTCATGAACTCATTAGCACTTGTCTGTGTATTCAGCCATTTGTCCCTTGCTGTTTGAGCTAAGGACTTTTAGATTCCAGATTCTAATAAACATGAACACGCTTACACAGTCTTACACTTATAATGAGTACAAGTGTGAACAGAAGTACGTCTCAGCACTGCAAATGTAATGACAATGTCGCACAAATGCTGTATTGCAAAAGTAATGCAATTACAATCATGCAAAAGTACTCACAAAGGCCCAAATCTAGGATTCTTAACATTTCAAATCTACTCACTGCCATTAGGGGGTGCTAGAGACCTCCCACCGCACCACAGCAAAGAAAGAGAGAAGGCCAAGAATTAAACTCAGGCTTTGTCCAAAACCACATACTATCATAGACTGTATATACAGTCTATGTATATACACATTCTATGCAGTCTATATATGGTCTCTGCACACTACATGCTACATGTTATAAATGACCTCATTGCCATTTTATGTTTGCATATGAGTAAGTAAACAGTTTTAGATGTAGCCTCCATGTTGTCATTAGACTTAGAGCAGAGAGGTACAGGTGGAGTGGTGAGCTGTGATAGGTGTTGTGAATATGTCTTATTGTTTATGATATTTGGAGCAGTTATTGGTTAGTTCATATTGCATCCATTCACACTGTAATGGAAAAACACAACACAATCGCTTATGGGTGAGAGATCACTTGGATCTAATACATACTATAGTGGGGCCACTGGAATCCAGACTACATAAGTAGAACATGAGATTGTATAGGGGAGAGAGAGAAAGAGAGAGGGGGAGAGATTTGTTCCCCCTGTATCAGTTGATCAATGTCATCTCCATCCTCTAGCCTATTTTTAGCCTCTGAAACTCCAACTCACGACACTAGCTCATTCTCTCACACATGCACACACACACTTTTATCATTGCACATAAAGGCGAGCGTGTTCCAGGGTTCCGAAATCCTAATGAAAACAAGTGCAAAGAGCGCAGAACAGGGACAGAGGCAGAAGGAGGGAGATAAAGGTAGAACATGAGAAGCATCCCAAAAAACAATGGAAAGGAATGCCTGCAGTACACGGGGGGTACATTTTTTATTTTTTATTTTTTTGCCTGCTACCTAAGAGATGCAGCGCTGGGCCTGGGCTCGTACCCAGCTACAGCGTGACCCTCCCAGCTGCAGGGCCACACCTGGGGCCAGGCGGACAAAGTGCTTTGATATCGGCACTACAGATCCTGGAAAACTGGGAAAAGAAGAGCCAGCCAGAGGAGAGGTGAAGGACTACTCCCAGCAGAAAGGCAGCAGCAGTTTGTGTCTGTGTAGGCGCTTTGTGTGCGTGCACAGTGTACTGCCTTGTGGTGTAGGGTGCACATGCTTGTTCCTGCATCCTTCCAAAGAAAACGAACAGAAGGCAGATGTGGCTTAAGCAACTGGCCTGTAAATGTGTTCCAAATCTAAATAATCAGAATGAACTGAGAATATCTGGTTGAATAAGATTTATTACAATAGAAATAATGTGCATATGTGTGAAGAAAAACAAAAAAGAACCTTGACTATTTGTATAACTCGGTCTAACGTATTTATTTCCTATAGTGCCCATTTGTTGATGTCTGAGCATGTGAAAACATTTTCATTATCCTCACAGGATGCAAACAGTTTATGACACAAAAGATGGTGAACCAAAATCCCACGTATAGGACAGACACTAATTATAAAAAACCCCAAGACAATCAAAATTTCCAAAATTAGACTTTATTGGCCAGGTGGGCTGCGATGGGTCATAACATCCACAAGTAACTTCAGTCATAGCCCACAGAACTCTGTGCACCTGCCTTATATCCTGCAACTGTCAATCAACTTCCAGCCATCAGTCACCTGAGTGCGAACCCAGGAAGTACACATGCTCTGCTTTTAAAACTAGTGCTGCTGGGCCGTTCTGTGACTACAGCCTGTCTATCTCTCTCTCTCTCTCTCTCTCTCTCTCTCTCTCTCTCTCTCTCTCTCTCTCTCTCACACGCACACACACACACACACACACACACACACACACACACACACACACACAGACACACACACACACTCTCTAACACCCTTCAGCCTTCCACATGGAGAGACAGCAGCAGGGATTAGGTCGACAACATAGCTCTGGTATTGGGCTCTGTTTTTCGGTCTGTCTCCTGAAGAGCCCTAAGAAATGTCTAAGGGGCAGAGAAGAAGCGTGCGAGGCCGGCGGCCTTCTGACAGTACGAACAGCCCTCGGGCTATAGCAGGGCAAGTGGCCTCCAGAGTGCTGGACGCGCAGAATTTGGGGGGTGGAAGGAGGAGGCATTTTTAAAGAACTACACTAAAGGCCTGGGACGACAGAGACTAGCAGCTACGAGAAGAGATTGCAGAAATAAAACCTTCATTTACATTGGCAGAGCGGAGGGAAGTTCAGTAGCGGAGGGAGTTGAGGGGAGATCAGGAGTAAAGGGAGTTAAGGAGGGAGGTGAAGAGGGGATGGAGTTCAGGGAGGAGGACAGGAGCCAGGGGCTTGAGCAGATCTGGAGAAAGCTGCTGCCTTTCCAAAGACTGACTTTTTTTTTTGTGTGTGGGTAAACAAATTTTGGAAATACCTTTTTATACCGAAAAGATAAAAACATGCAAAAAGCCTTTCATTTGTAGTCCAAATTATACATATACAAGTTTCATGTTCCCTTGTACTTCATCATAGACTACATCAACAAAAAAGAAAGAAGAAGAAAAGCTATGTACACATCATTTCATTTACAGTGAAGTAAAAAACGAAAGAATATCATGGCTGACTAAGGCAGGTGGAGCGTGAGCAAAAGGAATAGTTTATTTGTGTAAAATAATATATCACATAAAAAAGTAATTAAACTAACAACGAAAACATTCTGCTACCCAACAATGGTGGGACATTCCCCTCTGCTGCATAAGTTAAAATGAAGAATGTAGGGAAAAGGAAACCCGATGACACAAATCGAAAACTAACTTCTAGCATGACTGTACAATGTGGCTCTCTGGGTTTCTGTTCTGACTCTGTTTTGATACAGGATGGGGGTCAAACAACGAACAAACAGAAGCATGGCAAGGCGCAGCCACATTGGAAAACCAGGCTTACGACAGAAACACTCCGAAACTCAGGAGAACCAGTGGGCAGGAACCGAGTGATCAGGTCTGAGGTTAAAAGCGGAAATAAAGCGACAACGAAAACAAAAATGTACAAAAAGGCACGTTAATATCCCAGTGCTTCTGTACTGTGAGATTCAAGTGTAACTCAGTGTCCATCTTAGTTCTCTGAGCGTTTCTTCAGTGTAGTGTGATTTGTGTTTTTCGTACCAGTGGTACTTCACTCAGGCAAAGGAGGAAAAGCCGTCTGGATCCAGAGCTGGTCGAGATTCCTTCGGTCGACTCTCTTTGGCTCTAGCGGAAAACCTGGGAAAGAGCCAGTTTTGTTGCCATGGTGATCCGCCTTTCTCTCTCTCTCCCTCCCTCTCTCTCGTATCCTCTCTTGTGGGAATATCAGTTTCTTCATTCTTCTGATTTTTACACACTGTCCGTGTCCATGATAAAAAAAAAATTAAAATTTTCTTGTAGTTATTTACTCATTTTATCTTTATTTTCGTTTCGTTTGTACCTCTCCCTCCGTTGGTGTGTGGTCGGCCCAGAGCTGGGAGGAGCCGCTAGTCGTCGTTTCCGCCATACATGTCGGCCAGCTTGCGGAAGCGTGGCCCCCACTCGCTGAGGTAGTCGTAGTCCTGGTCACCGCCGGAGCTGGACGAGTGCAGCGAGCTCAGGGAGCCTGCTGTGGAGCCGCTGCCCTCGTAGTCGAACACTAGCAGCGAGTCGTAGGGGGGCGCCGTGGGGTCTGTGTCCGCTGCCTTCAGGCCCTGTGAGAGCAGCAGGAAGAGGGGGCAGGATTTAGGGTCGCGGGCTTACGGACCTGCTTGCGCAGTGTGTTGCTGTCTGAAATACTCATGCCTTAGTGCCCTCTGGAGGTGTGTCGGGTACTGCAGGGACTGCACCGGTAAATAGACGGAGGAGAGGAGAGGAGGGGAGGGGAGGGGAGGGGAGGGGAGGGGAAGAAGGAGGGTGAGATTGAGGAGAGGGGGGTGTCATGGAGTGAGGGATCAGGGTCAGTGTAGAGGCAGCTGCACGGAGCAGGCCAGAGCCTAACGGGATGATCTCCGGGCAACCCCAGCTGTCTGACTCACCCAGACAGAGCTATCAAATCAAAACAAGCACACGGCACTTCCCAGCTACAGCAGGTAGCATCCGCACACGAAGCACAGGCAGAGAGAGGCAGCACATGCGCAAGATCAGCAACTGCAGACCCGCTATCTGTCATGTAGATGCTGCATGATAAATACACAGCGTTCGACAATACACAGCAACACCCCCTCAACTGACAAGTAATTCTGTCTCCATAGCCAGTGCTCTGCAGCTAGCCAAAGTACAAACCGAACATCACTGTATAGATTTCCATGCAAAAGAGAAGGATGTGTGATGTGACAGCGTGCAATGTGAGCAGTGGAACAGCAGTTGGCCTCGTTGGCCCTCCTATAAAGTCCTGCTACAAAGCCACGTCGCTTCTTAAGTGCAGTTACGTATCTGCTTACACAGACCTAATGTTTTGTTTACTTCACTTCCTGTTTAAAACCCTTTCTAACTTTTCTCCACTGTGATCCCAGTGCAGCTTAATGCCTGCAGGACCTCTGTGTAAGCGCATGTACGTGTGTGTGTGTGTGTGTGTGTGTGTGTGTGTGTGTGTGTATCAAATCAGGCCCATCCCCTGACCGCAGATGATACCCAATACCTAAGCCTGAATAATGTCCATCTAAACTAATAGCATTGAAGTTCAATTAGCTAATCAATCACCATTATGCCTTATCACTGGTGCCATCCAACAGTTTATATGGCGAGACAGCTGTAAACAGCTTATCCACACACACACACACACACACACACACACACACACACACACACACACACACACAGCCTCACTCCCACATAGACCTCGTGGATGAAGTCTCCGATATCTCCAGGGTGCGGTGCAGCTGAGCGCAGGGGGTAGCTGGGCTCCGGGTGGAGCGGCCTCTCATCCAGCCGTCGGATGCCCACGGGCTTCACCAGGTCATGCTCCAGGGTGTCGGGCTGCTGCAGCTGACTCAGATCATAGTCCTGCACGCACACGCACACGCACACGCACACGAGGTTATTCAATTTGTGGACTAGAGTTTTTCCTCCTCGAACGCATTCGGATATTTCTCTTTCTCATAGACTGTGACAGTGTTCTTTCTCTAGTGTACTTTCTCATCTATCTCTCTCAGAAATTACCTTAAACATATCCAGCCACAGCACTGTTGTTTGTTTTTATGTAAGTTAATTTGGTATATTTGTATTTGTTGTATGCTTCGCTGTATACTTGCTGGCTCAATGGGGGGAAACAGAACATCAGTCTGAGATGTTCACGACACGGTGCTCTGAGGAGACGTGACCAATCCCTTGCTTTGCCTAACAAGCTGTCTGTTGGCTGCCGCGCCAGCAGGAGTGTGTGAGCGGAGGGGCACCTGGTCCTCCTCTCCTCCTCCCTCCTCGTCGTATTTGAGGATGTTGTCTCGGACGTCGTCCTCCGGGTCGATGAGCAGCTGCTTCGCCTGCCTCTCCTTGTCTCTCCTCTTCATCCACATGACAAACAGCAGCACGAGGACTAGAGAGAGGGAGAGAGAGGGAGAGAGAGAGAGAGAGAGAGAGAGAGAGAGAGAGGGGGAGAGAGAGAGGGGGAGAGAGAGGGAGAGAGAGAGAGAGGGAGAGAGAGAGGGGGAGAGAGAGGGAGAGAGAGAGAGGGAGAGAGAGAGAGGGAGAGAGGGAGGGAGAGAGAGGGAGAGAGAGAGAGAGAGGGAGAGAGAGAGGGGGAGAGAGAGGGAGAGAGAGAGAGGGAGAGAGAGAGAGGGAGAGAGAGAGAGGGAGAGAGAGAGAAAGGGAGGGAGAAGGGCAGACGCGCGGGGAAAGACGAGAGCGGAGAGAGGCAGAAATAGAGACAGAGGGAAGAGAGAACAATACATAAAGTCGTGTGCAGCCCAGCCCAGGTGTTCAGCTTAAACAGGAGTCTGACTGGTGGGGAAATAAGTATTGCATCGATGGAGAGCCGCCACGCGCTCATACGACAGACCTACCCAAGAGGATGATGATGCAGATGAGGATGGCGATGATGGCCCCGGTGCCCAGTCCGGCCGCCATGATGCGCTCCATGTCCACACAGTCCCCGTGGTGATCGCACTGACACACCTTCACGCGCAGGTATGACGTGTTGGCCATTGGCAGGTTGCCCGAGTCTGTGATGAGGATGGGCACCTCATAGACGCCGCTGTGGAGGTAGCCGATCTTCAGACTCAGCTGGACATATTCGCCTAAAGAACGACAAAAATACAGCCTCGGCCCTTTATCTGATAACCCGCCGCAAGCCGCTCTACTGCACACGTGCTTCAGTTTAATGTGAGTGGATTGTCTTCCTGTCTTGTGCCACAGCAGTATAATAAAATCTGTATATTAAAACCACCCAATAAATCACTCCAAAGCTCTTTTCATTATGGTATGTACAAAACACATAATCAGTCGGGGTCCCTGGCACAGGCATCAGACACAACTGCCAAGGATGCCGGGGATGCCAGCAGGGTTCCCATGCCAAGTCAAATGTCAAATTCCCTAACTTTCACTGACTAAAACGCTGAATTTCTATGACTTATAATGAACAGAGAAACAGGCCGTCTTTGTTAAATGGGCACGGAAAAATCAAGTGACAATAACAACCACTGATACAGTATGGGAAACACATGAAAATTTTGATAAATGGCAACTAACATTTAAAGATGCTACAAACAAAATTCACTGATATTACTTGACACAAAAATTATTCTAGGCTTTCCATGTCAGGAACAGACTTGCATGATATTCCAGGAATTCCATGACCCTGTAATAGGCGCTCGTGAAACCGTGTGATGTGTGCGTAGCTGCCTCCCTGCCTGTAAACACCACTCAAACTACCCGCTCAAAAGAGAGGCCTGTTTACTTTGTTTCTTGAAATTAGAAGTGCATGTAGGTACAATAGCTATATTTTTAAGTGTAACTAGGCTAACTACATAGTTTATTTTAAATAGTTTTAAAAGGCTTTATGCTGGACAACTGAACTGTTTCACTTTGGTTATTTCACACAGAATAAAATTATTCTTAGCCTTATTAATGTTAACGCTGACACACCACTGTGTTAGTGTTATTAACGTTGATGCTAACACACCACTGAGGCGGGTGAGAGTCCAGTTGCGGCGGACATCAGAGGGGCGGATGGCGAGCTCGAAGGCGAACGGCCCGGCGTTAGGGCTCAGGTCTCCGTCCACAGCAGTGATGTTGATGGCGTTGGGCTCGGGCCGCTCACACACCTCAGCCTCGCGGGGAAAGACGCGAGGAGCGTTGTCATTGATGTCCAGCAGGTAGATCTGCAGAGTGCCCGTCCCACTGGCCGGAGGAATACCTACGAGAGAGAAAGAAAGAGAGAGAGATGGATACAGAGAGACAGGGAGGGATAGAGAGAGAGAGAGAGAGAGACAGAGAGAGAGAGAGGGAGAGAGAGAGAGGAGGGAAAGAAAGAAAAATTAGAAAACCATGTTGTCCCGACAGTGACATTTTGGGAGAAACTCTCTAACCACTAAGCTGTGGAGAACATACATAATATGTATGAGGTAGCATGAGGTGTAATCCCAGGCTATACGATATTGTCCGTCATTCTGCCGACCCCTGGAGTTTGTCTCATCATCGGACCGACTTCGTAAATGAACAGCGGGTCCTTTGGTAAGGAAGGGAAGCTGCTGCCACGGGGCCTCCACAGTTTGGGTGGTAGAGGGAAGGCCAACCACAACCCCCGCCCACCCGGCCCTGCTGGGAGCCGAGCATCATGGGGCTGCAGGTTAACGGAGTGTTTATAGAGATGGGCTCTCTCCGGCACAGAGCGTGAGTGCGTGTGTGTGTGTGTGCGTGTGTGTGTGTGTGTGCGTGTGTGTGCGCGTGTGTGGATGTGACCATTGTTCACACTGGCCCGACGCAGAGGGAATGCTAATAGCTGCAGAAGAACAGAGCTAAGCAAACGGCTGCAGTCTTGCTCACACAGGCCACAGCGTGTGTTAGCGTGTGCACCGCGGAGAGGGAGGAGGAGCGAGGGATGGACAGAAAGCAACTAAGGAGGAAAAAAGAAAGGTGTTGCTTCCATTTCAATGATGTCCATAAATGTGTGTGTTTAAGGGGGGAAAACTGCACATGTGTATGTGTATGAGTGTGGGTCCATGTTTGCTTTGTGTGTGGATGTGTGTGTATGCCTGTGCTCCTCGATGAGCTAATTCACAGATAATTGTTCCCCACAGCTGAGATCAATGGAGTCACTCATCAACCACTGAACCTGTAATGAATTTAAACTCTCCACTGAGCCAAAACAAACACACACACACACACACACACACACACACACACACACACACACACACACAGAGCTCACCGTTGTCAGAGGCCATAAAGGTGGCGTTGTAGAGGTTGTTTCTGACATAGGGTGACTCGCGGTCAAGCAGGGTGATGGTGGAGATGCGTCCGCTGTTGGGGTCGATCTCCAACCAGTTCGCTGGGTCAAACAGCTTCGAGTATCTACATTCACAATTACGTCATCTTAGGAAGTCGTGGCGGAAGTACTGTCTGCTATTCATGTGTATGATCTTGTGTGTGTGTCTACCTGATACTCTGCCCTTGTCTGTCAGGGTCATGAGCTGTGAATGTGGTCAGCGTTGACCCTGCTGGAAGTCCCTCATCCAATTTGACCTGTTTTGGGTTCGGGTCAAAGTTGGGGCTCTCGTTCACGTCTATGATGCGAATGGAAATGGTGGCTGTTGATTGGCGGGTGCGGTGGATCCCGCCCACCAGTGGAACCTCATTCTCAGCCACCACAATTAACGTGTACAGATGACTCATCTCAAAATCAATTGGCTGAAGAAAATAATGCAGACACACACACACACACACACACACACACACACACACAGATATGCACATGCTCACATTAACACCAACACACACCCAAACAGACACAACATTAATGCAATTGCATAATAAAAAATAAAATATCAAATAAAAAAATTAGTGGCCTGTTTAAGATGAAACGGGTGGTTGGAATAATAATTAATGATTGGCTCATTCTCCAATTAAAGCACTTAAAAACCATTATCACTGATGAAGAAGGGTAGCCGCTCTTGACTAGCTTTGTTTCCATGGAAACAGTCTTAGCTCGGTGGTTGATCCCATGCATTGGAAGTCAGCAAAGCTAATGGCATTCAGCGTGTGTGCGCGGCTGTGCGTGTCACCTTAACCACAGTGATGAGGCCCTCGTTGGTGGTGGGGTCAGTAGGGATGGAAAAGCGGCCGGTTGGGTCGCCAGATGTGATCCGGTACACGGCGTTCCAGGCCGGAGTTCCTGGCTTGTCTTTATCAGTCACTGTCAGATTGGTGACAATCACATTAACCCGGTTCTCAGGGACCTCCCCATGGAACTAGAATAAGAAGAGAGAGAGAGAGAGAGAGAGAGAGAGAGAGAGAGAGAGAGAGAGAGAGAGAGAGAGAGAGAGAAAGATAGAAAGACAGAGAGAGTGAGGGACTAGCCATAAGTAATTTCAAGTCAATGAATTCACATAAAAGTAAATCTGTGTCCTCCCACTGAGGGCAAATGTTTCAGATTTGGTTAGTGGGAAAATCGTCCGTGTTCACACAGCTTTGATTAGGGCCACTTTAACTCTGCATGCTGTCATCTCAGTACCCCAAATGTCCCCGGAGCTGTACATCTGACCTCTTGGGAGGAATTCTCTTCCACTATAGGCTACAAACCCGTTAAGTCTCCCCCCCCCAAGCCAGTTCTGACTCTGACTAACTGCACCAGTCTCTTGCGCTACATGTCCAGCTCTTCCTCTCTTCTACGTATTACTGTTGCTGTGGAGATGAAATCATAAGAAGGGGTGATTGCTCTGCTCTGTAACCACGGCCCATGTCCAAGGATGCTTTGGGAAACAGACCCCTGCTCCTCTTAGCCTGCTCCCATCTCCTGTGACGGGGATTCGGGATGCTGTGATTATCTGTGATATTTTCCAGCTTGTTGAAAGATAAATGCCCCTCAGGATAACAAGCTGCTGTCGCTCATATCAGGCTTTGCAGCCTGCATGTGTCTGTCACTTATATCATGGGTTATGCTATGCATTCTAAACGATCTGAATTTAAAAATTTTGGTGGTGAAAAACTGATGATTCTGCAGTTTCAACACCAGTGATCAGAAATCCACTGTCAAATAAATATTGTGCAAATATTTCTTCTATCTGCTACTGAACATGTTGGTATAGGAGTACGTGAACATGTGAGTATCTGAATGCCGATCACGCTTTAGCGAGCTCACCGTTTCTCTAGTGAACTCTGGCGCATTATCGTTGACATCCAGCAGACGGATGATGGCGGTGGCCGTGTTGGACAGGCCATACATGGGGTTACCCTCCATATCAGTAGCCTGGATGATCAGAGTATACTGGGACACTTTCTGCTCAGAAAACAGGACAAACACATACACACATACCACATACACGCGTGCAGGAGCATGCACGCACACACGCACGCACACACACACGCACGCACACACACACACACACACACAAAATGGGTATTTCCGGTACAGAAGGACAACATTGTGAAATCCATTAAAGTCCACAATGAAAAAAGAACTCACACACCATGCACACACACACAAACAAGAACACAGAGCTTTCCACCTCTCTGTCAAGGCCGGCAGCTACAGTGATGATTTTGCCCGTCTTGTTGTTGATGGTGAACATGTTGGTGGAGGGGCTCTCTGGGCTCTGAGACAGGATCTTGTACCTCAGCATGCCGTTGGCTGTGTTCGGGTCGTCCTTGTCCTGCGCTGTGACTGTCATCACGAAGGAGCCTGCCAGCGAGCCCACACAACACTGTAACGTGGGTGGCTGTTACGCGAGAGCACTACCCCACCATGCCAACAGTGGACGCATGCCCCACATGACTCAGCTCATGCAGAAGATCACAGAGGAGAAGCCTGGTGCTGATGTGTGTGTGTAGTGTGTGTGTGTGTGTGTGTGTGTGTGTGTGTGTGTGTGTGTGTGTGTGTGTGTGTGTGTGTGTGTGTGTGTGTGTGTGTTTGTGTAAGCTACCTGGCTTGGCGCCCTCATCCACAGTGCCGTTCCAGATCTGATGCGAAAACTCTGGTCTGTTGTCATTCATGTCGATGACATTGATTACAATATCAATGGGGTTCTCCATTTGGTTCCCATTAATGTCCACTGCATGAGCTCGTAGCTAGTCAAACACACCCACCCCACACACATGTACGTACACACACACACACACACACACACACACAGTTAAGTCACTTATAGTCACCACTAATCCAAACAGCTTAAAGATTCCCAGCTACACATTAATGAATCAGACTTGCATTGGCAGATAGTATAACATCACATGAAGCAGGAGTAGAAAGGAACAGTAAAGTTCAAGATCCTGTGCTGACTGGTCC
>NC_137503.1:30672500-30707500 GCF_041902795.1 Electrophorus electricus
CACAAGAGGTACGGATACAACTAACAAGAGTTTTATGAGTGGAACAGATAGACCTTCATTTTAACCAAAGCTCAAATGAGGATATCCACACACACACACACACACACACAATTCAGGCTGATTTGGTAAGCGATTTGATTATGAGGTCTTTTGCTGTCTGTGAGGTCCGCAGTAGTGATGAGACCGGCTGATAGCGTAGACTGTAAAAGCAGTGACACTGCTCACATTAGCATTTAATACTGACTCAGCCCAAGAGTGTGCACTCCCTTGGCAAAGCTCATCAAAGCCTCCCGATGTCCTCTCACACCAGAAGACGACGATACAAAGCCGTTCGGTTTCATTTGTACTTTGTTTCTATATTGTCAGTGCTTTCTACAAGTGTAATTTGAATTGGATGTTTTTCTTCGCGAGGTAAAGGATTTGCTCTTGGCTACTGCCATATTTGATGAGTTGTTAGATCGGAGCTGATTTGAACTGATGGCTCTATGCTAACCACCCCCAACTTTACAACCTAGCTATCTGAAAAGGAAAAATAGCCCTCAGTAGTTTTACCACACTGCGAAACACAATTTTATTTCTTTATATAATCTAGAACTGTAACAATAGTAACCTGCTACTGCTCCGAATGTGCTGGAAAATTGGAAGCTGCGGTGGAAAAACAGAGCTGAACCCCATGGGGAATGCCGGCCTATTTTGATGTGTTATTGTGGAATTTCAGTTTCTGTGGGACTGACTGAGTGCTTGTGTAAAATCCATCTCAAACAGATGGGTCAGTTAGGACCCTGCTCAACCCTGGATGTGCTGACCGGAGCACTGCCTGTCTGTAATGGCGCTCTTTTTTTTCCATGGCTTTGGAAAGGTCAGCCTCCACTAATGGTTCCCATTCTTCAATCTATCCCTTAAAGTCTACTGCAACCTTAACCCGAACTCACTGACACACATACCCGCACTCGCGTGCGCGCACACACACACGTACGCATGCTCATGCATGCACCAACGATAGTTCCCGTTGGTGCACTTCTCGGTTCAGCTTTAAGGGAATGTGAACATTTAGTTATAAAAGCCAACATTAGAAAACTATGGGTCATAAAGGGACATAAAAGGGCTTTTTATCCGTTCTGAAAGACGGCACAATGTGTGGCTCCCTTAACGGGCCGATAGCCACTGACTGATTGCCAGTCTTCAGTAGTGTAACAGCAATGGCGTCTGGTGAACCTGCTTCCACACGCTGTTCTTTGAATAGGAATTACCACATCCTTTGAACCAAAATGGCAGCTAACATCCTTACATATTTACCTACCCAGCCCATAGCGCTCTTCTTACGCAGAGAGACAGAGTCTCCTTCTTTCCATGTCCTCCTCTCTCCTCAACCCTCATTTGTTCAGATTTTAATTTAGATCACACGAACATGGTGCACATCACACCTGATTAAACTCAAATTGTTAAACGACTCCATTACAAACACACACGCGTACACGTACGAGCGCATACGCACACACGCACACACACACGCGCAGACACATACACAGAGAGCGAGAAGACCATCATTACACTCATCTTCTCTTGGTGAACTTTTCTGACTGTGCTATAATTAGTTTTGGCTTAGAGGAAGAACACTCCTCTTCTGACATACATTCCGCTGATACGCACATACACCGAAGGAGCCTTATTAAAACCCTGGGTGGTCTGTTCATATAAACTTTGCCTGCATGTTCACAGGTCGTGTGAGCATGATGTCCGGATGTCCTACAAACTGTGTGCTTAAGCCTGTTGGAACTGGGCTTGGTAAACACAAAATGGGCTTTTTTCCATATTAAAGCCTTGGCAGCTGTTTGGCTGTATATTAGGGTATGGGGTCAGGAGGTCACCCGTAAATCACTGTTTTTTATTATTATTTAAAAAATGCTCTGAGACAAGCACACAAAGCTCACACACACTTTCTATCACAGCACAGAGGACACATCCCCAGATCTCCAAGAACAATGATTGTTGTCTCGTTTTCTCTTTCTGCGTGAATGTGCATTTTAACCCTTGACCTAGTCAGTTTGACTGAGGATTTATCAGCACACACACACACACACACACACACACACACACACACACACACACACACACACACACACACACACACACACACATACGTTTAGGGACACTTACACAACATATGGCACAGATGTCATGCCAATTCAGGCCTGAGGGGGACCTGAATTGGGGAGAAAGCATTCCACCACACTACTCCGCTATCTCCATGCACACACACTGCCATACACGTTTATTATTTACCCTCACACACACACACACACACACACACACACACACATGCTCAGTTGCTTCTTTTCTCTCTCTAGCCCACACTGGCACGCTGTGAGAGCACGACAGCACCGGCAATGCACCACACAGGGGCCACAGAGGTGCTGGGGCTACAGCATAGAGACAAAAGAGCAAGGCACCACATCCCCCACACGGAAAAGTCAGGGGTCTTCCATCACAGCATGGCCGCATGAAAACCCGCCATCGGGAATCAGAGCTGGGAGCAGGATCACCGCTGGGTACGGAACAGTATACAGAAGGCGTGGACGTCCACTGGTTCCTCGCTGACTGGGCCCTTACTTGCTAGTTGGTTCTGGCCAGACACCAGCGACAGAGAAAACCTAGGAATGTCACTGTATTCACAAGGAATGATGCCACGCTGGCCTGTGAATGCAGGCAGGGAAAGCAGGATATTAATAGAGATGGGGCAGGGGGGAATATTTGTGTGGACAACGAGCATGAGCGCATGCACGGACCCACACACCCGCCCGCACAAACACACACACTAACACACGAACTGCTAGGAGTCTGCGTCTCTGCACACCGGTAAAGCCGCAGTAATCATTAATTGAGTGCTGACAAAAGGAGGGGATTATGAAAGCACCCAGTAAATACATTCTGTGGTGTGTGTGTGTGTGTGTGTGTACGCTCTGTACATGCATACCTGTCAATAAAGCGACTGATTAAAAAACTCCCTCGGGTCAATAGAATTGATCGCTGTAATTGCACTCATTGTGTATGTAAACAAACAGAAACAACTGGATGTCCAATCAGATGTGTCGTTCCAGAAGTGGGTTTATTTGAAGATGGGAACGGTAAACAACACATGGTGAATTATCTAGTGTTAGTGAATCTGCATGACAGATTACAGTTATAAATGTCTGTAGCATATATACGAGCAGAGAAAGTACAATTTGCATTTATACTGTTAGCATCTCTAAAACAAACTGTGTGTGTGTGTGTGTGTGTGTGTGTGAGGGGGGGGTGGTGTTTGGGTGTGTGTGAATATGTAGCTCTTTGTCTTCATTCTGTCATTATTCTGTTTAACAGCTTTTATATATCACCGATTTAAAAAGCAAAACACAAGTTGATAAAGACATGCATTATGAGGGCAATCTTGGATTAGGTGGTAATAATACCGTGTACTCTGATTAAAATGCTCTACACCTGTGGTGTTCATGTGTGCATGTGTGGGTGTGTGTATTAAGGATGGGGAAAAGCCATTACTAACTGGCTGCCTCTGTCTCTCTGCAGACTCTTGCCAGAGAAAACATGGTGATATATCAGAAGTGACTGAACACCAGACTTCCAGATGAAAGAGGTGAACACAGTTATGTCCAAACTGTGACAAGACGCCAAAAGACGCATGCACGCACGCACGCACGCAAGCACACATAAGATGGTATTGTAGAATGTCAGTGATACTGGGAGTATTATGACGACAGACCAGTACACATAAAACAATTCTGACAGAAATTATGAATGTGAATGAACACAGTACTCTGTAATGCAAGGTAGCAGATGAATGATTCAAATGTACACTACTTAAATAAAATGCAACATCTGTAACATTTCAAACACAATACAAATGCAGAGGAAAGTAGAATCATTTCAGGTACTACACATTACAGGTACTGCACATTTACAGGTACTACACACTATACAGGTCTTAATATCCCACAGCTTCCTTGTTTTTCATAAGAAAACCTGTACAGTGACTGAACAAAGACAATGTGGAGGAACAGAGACAAAGGAGGGTTTTTCTCTTGCTCTCTCTCGCTGACACACTGGTGAACATGCACTCATTCTCTGGGTTCATTAAATCACACACACACACACACTTACTTAATGACATTTGTTCACCTGTTCAATTCACCTACCAACCACTGACGAACCTAAAACCCAGTAAGATGTAATGCAGGTTCAGTCCACCCAATAGTAACATTAGCATGTGGAAAGGAGCAGAAGTTTTGACTATCAAATGTTTTTATATATAAAATTCCCATTCAAATACATGAAAGCTTTAGTGTTATTTTAGTTTTATCACAGACACTGACAAGAAATGAAGAGAGCAATGTACGATAGCTAAGTGAAAGATAGCACCAGCTACTTTGATGGACACACAAACACACACGCACGCATGCACACACACACACACACACACACACACACACACACACACACACGCACACAGACCACATCTCTGAGAGCAAGCATCACACACCTCAGCTAAATGAGCAAGGCAGGTCAGCTTTCACTATTGAAGGCCCCTCCTCTGAGAGAGAAACTCAATACCAGACATTAGCATTAAACAGAGAGAGGGGAGAAAGAGAGAGAGAGAGTGAGTGGGAGGGAGAGTGAAATAGCAAGCTATTGAATGCCACACTGAACTTTTCTGAAGTGAATGTAATGCAGTAAAAAAAAAAAAAAAATACAGCTATGGATGTGCAGTCTGAAGTGCTAGGTCAAAACTACAGTACCCATGGTGCATTAGGGTTGCAGACGGAAGGGTAAAGAGAGCTGTGTAGACACTGACCCAGTTCCCCATGCCGGCAGCAGTATGGGTGTGTACGTGTGAGGGCAGGCACACGTCGTGAGAAATGTTGCACACTGCAGCATCTCACACTGCGAGTTCTGCACTGAACATTTGCTGCGTGTATGTGTGCGTACGGGGGCGGTCGTGTCTATGACGGGGTACTGCATGCAAGCTACTGAACTGAGACCAGAATGGAGCAACGTCTAGCATGGAGCAGACAGGGAGCAGAGAGGCAGTTGAAGGCAGACGGGACGTGCGGGTAGTAATCACAGCTACTCCTCGTCCCCAGTGAGTCATGGCTTACTCTCCTGGCGCTGACCGCCGGCATGCCCCTCCACTCGCCGTGCTGGGAGCTGTGGGGGGGGCAGGCAAAGGGCTGCGTCTCGCTGGAACACTGGTGTCTTTGTGCACTCCAACTGCAGAACAATACCCTCCGCTCCGACCCCAGCCGCTCTGCACTACAAAATAGGCCAGGTTGCCTAGCACTCTGCCGGTCGCCCCTGACAACCCCGGAGCCTCGGCAGCTAGCTCGGGTGAGGTGAGGGGGTGTCTGGTGGCAGAAGGAGGAGCTAGTGTGTCATTCACACACACACACACACACACACACACACACACACAAAGACGCACAAACATGTGCCCGCACATAGGTGCGCCCTTCCCCCGAATCTCACAAAACAGAGTTCGCCGTGTCAAATCAATCGGCAACGCCTGTGGACATCAATATGGGGCCAATAAACAGTGCTGGCGGGAAGTTCGACCCTTCACCTCCCCGGCGACCTAAGGAGGGAGGGCTCTGCTAACGGACGGGCTGCACCGGAGCCCCACGGACAGCACCCCCCACCACCTGAAAGAAAAAAGCCCTGCACTACACCTCGGAGCAGAGTTCATTAATCAGAGTGCTGGGACAGGTGAGAGTGGAGTGTGAGGAGTTTTCTCAGAGGGAGCGTGAGACGGAGGGGGGCCTCAACGGGAGGGAGGAGCGGAAGAGTTCTGATGGCGAGACAAAGGAGACGGGCTGTATGTTCACTACGACCAACGGAGTGTGCAAATGCACACCAGCCGAAGAGCCGCCGGCGGAGAGAAAGAGGAAATCAGAGACATCCACAGACACAGGGGCTTGGTAGGATGATGTCATCTCTGTGTATTCCTGTGGGGGGGGGGGGGTGTACTGATTGTGCTTCTGGCTGTTTTTAGCACCCTAATAGCATCAGTCACATGACTCTAATTCCAATTATCACCTCCTGCTCCTGCTAACTCCTGCACAAGCTAACGCATGCTCTTATTAAGCACCAGAGAACGCATCTTCATTAGAGCAGCTCATTGGAAGAATGGTGTGGGTGTGTGGGGGTGTGTGTGTGTGTGTGTGTTTGTGTAAGCTCTGCGCACAGCTGGCCTACACTGCCCCACGTCGAGGTCATGTAAAGTTGAACTTTATTTTAATACAATCTCACTCCTCCAGCTGATTGCATAGGGAGGGAGTGTCCGCATGTGTTTCGTCTCCGGTGGCTGGCCAACAGGAGCACTCTCCTTATCCTCTATCTGACTCACCAATCTGACTCACTCCTGGAGTCTGAGTCACTCCCCCTAACCTCCAAACCAGTCTGATAGTTTCCCAGACATAACATGAAAGTGAATGAATGCATATGATGAAACTTAAACCAGCAAACTTCCAGGTTACTTGAATCCTCAATGACATTGCATCATGATTTAGATATTATCGTGGAAATCAATACTGAAAGTGACTATATTAACACTGACACATGTCTGAACCAAGTGTGTTCAGTGGTGAACACAAAGGAATTCTACTCAAATTTCTGCTCTACTCTGTTTTCTCTACACACTCTCTCTCTCTCTCTCTCTCTCTCTCTCTCTCTCTCTCTCTCTCTCTCTCTCTCTCTCTCTCACACACACACACACACACACACACACACACACATGCATACACAGGCGAGCGCACACCCGAGTTCTGGTTTATTCTGATGGAGTGAGGGCCATTACATCTATTGTTCAGTAGTCCTGTGTGTGTAGGCAGTACAACACTGTGTAAAAATGATGCATTTTGCAGACCCCATTAGATATGGATTAACCTGTAGATGCTTTGTGGGTGATCATTAAACACGCACACTTCACAACAATGCCCTCCTTCACTCAGCCAGGCGAGCTCAATAACATTATGGATAAAACACCGTGTAGAAAGATTAAGACCCAGACTAGAGGGGTGGGGTATAGCAGAAGGAAAAGTGGTGAAGAGGTAGAGAGAGAGAGAGAGAGAGAGAGAGAGAGAGAGAGGGAGAGAGAGAGCTAGCAAGCTAGAGAAAGCAATTTAAATGCCAACACAAGTATGCTTTTAAAGTTGCTCCAACCATCCCAACAGTTTAGCGTGAACCATTCTCCAACAGCAAAGAGTTTGAGCAGATCAATCTAAATCTCTCATATGTGCACGCAGACACACGCAGACACACACACACACACACACACACACACACACCATATCTTGCCTCTGCACTGGGGCCTCCAGAGATTGGGTACGGCTTAAAATAAACCGCAAACATGGCACCCGCTCGGCAGACGCGCACACAACTCCACACACGCAGAGCGCGGCACACGCTCCTCTCCACCAACCACTATGCCCATCTGTCCTCTCTACACCTCTCCTGTTCAGTCGCTCTCTCCTTGAATTGCTTGCGTTGCTGTGGAGTGTGACAGACAGCTCCCTCCCAGGCTCTCCTGCACCAGTGCGCTCCTGCTGCCTGCCACTATCTCCCCTATCTGTCTCCATACCTTCATCCCCATTTCTCATCAGCCCCGCTGATTGAAGCCAGGCCCTTCTGCAGCCGGCTCACCCCCGCACTCACGCGGATACGCGCACGCACGTGCGCGCGCGCATACAAATATGCACGCATGCATGGACTCACGCCAGTCGGTGTTGTGACCTCTGTGTGCCTTGAACTCTAAAGTTGGGGATTGTGTGAGTGTGTGTGTGTGTGTGTGTGGGTGGGTGGGTGGCTGTACCCTGTTCTTGCAAGGCAAAAACACAAAAGTGCCTTCATTTAGGTTGAAACTGAGAAGAGAGAGAAAGAGAAAGAGAGAGAGAGAGAGAGAGGGAAGGAGAGACGGAGAGATGGCTTTGAGATTGCAATGTTCCCTTGCTCTGACGGATGACCACTCCGATAAGTACCCACAACCAGATGCGCACTAAACATGATTACAAGTTTCCTGTAATTAAATGTTATTAGTTCATTAATTACGGTTGAAATAACTTAATAATACTTGCTCATGGCTTCCACACAGTCATTAATGCTCACTGACTTATCAAACTTTTACTGCTCCCATCCCTCACCGGAGAGCTAAACATGTCCAGCAGAGTAGCGAGTGATCCATCATATCATGAAATCCAGGACAATGGCATGTGAGTGTGTATGTGTGTCTAAGTGTGTAGTTCAATTCAAAACTGCAAAGGCTGCAGAAACATTAACACAAAAAGCTGACCCACAGTGAAGCACTGGATATATATCCCCCTCCTACACTCCCTCTCCACAAAAACTCTTCAAGTCAGAGAGAAACTAGTGTGACCTTTAACAATAAAAAACCTTGAAAGAACAGAATCCGACAGTCACCATGACACCAGGGAATCCCATAATAATCCTTTAACACTCAAAAGAGGCTTATGCAGGGGTGGGAGGGGGAGTTGGGAGTCTTGAGCTTTTGTTTGTGCAATGCATTAGTGGGACAGCATTCCAGGCTCCTTTGGCAGGCTGGACTTGGCGCCAGTGTCGGAACCGCTCCACAACTGGATCTAAAAGCCCACGGAGCAGCCCGTGGAACCAGCGGCAGAAGTGCCTGCAGAACCTTCAGCCCTCATTACCTTGTTCACGGCCAAGAGAATCTGTTACTACGGATACTCACGGCCTCAGCATTCGATCTTAGATAAAGATTGTAAAGAAAAAAAAAACAAAACCGAAGAAAAGATCGCATCCTGTGACTAGCGTTAGCCAAGTCCAGCTATGGATTTTTCAAAATGTACCGGCACCCCAGCTCAGGCCAGGGGATTAGAACTAGCTGTAGCGAGGAGGTGAGTGGCAGTACACCGGGCTCCACCCAGCACGGAGGTGGCTGCTTTGCACCATCCCTCTGTGTGGGGCCAATCTACGCCCCCGTCTGTTCCAGATCTACCCAAATAGCCCCGGGCCAGGAACTGCGTCTGCTCCTCTCCTCTCTGCGTCTGGGTCAGAGGGCGCCACACAACACTGGGGCCGCGGCCTCAAGGAAACACGACTCGATGTGTGTATACACACACACACACTCACACATAAACATACACACGTGCAGCGCTAATTAACAAATGAGAAATTTTGGGCCGGCTACGTGGGTTGTACGTTGAGTTACGTTGCTACCTGAACATGTAAATAAATATATTTATGGATTCAGCAGGATGGATGTAGAAGAAGTTAAAATATATGATTGTCTCACTGGCAAAAAAAAAAACTGTGCTGTTTGTAACACTCAGTTTAAAAGTTGCAAACTGATAAATATGTGACTCCTGATTTCCTAAGCAAAAGGGAGGTTTTCCTGTACCTATTAAAGCACAATGTATTGTACGCAAGGACATATTTATCAGTGTAAGTCCTACTCGGTGTGAGTAAAGTCCTGAAAAGTGTGACTCTCCCTTTTCTTCTCCATCTCTCTCTCAGCCCCTCTCTCTGTTCCTCACTAGTTCTCACATACACACACAGCCACACAGACTTCATTACCCGACATCGATCTGACAAAACAAAGTCCCCGGGAGCATCGATCGCTGTGTGGCCGCGTGCGCCTCCGGAGGTGGAGCTGTTGGAGGGCCCGGAAAAGGCGCGCATTTCCAGCTCAGCGCGCTACAACAGTCGCCGTCTCTTCCGTACTTTCAGGCAAGCCATGGTTTTCTACCCAGCTCCAAATTAGGCCGGCCTCGCCCTCCTGCTGGAATTAACTGATTAGGGAGATGGACTCCAGTACTGGAGTTTGCCTGTGCCCACAACACAGTCGTATAACCACAGGGCAGGACTGTTCTCAGTCTCACACACACAGGACTAATCTGGAACACACGGTAGGGTTGGACAAGATACAGCGAATACCTTGTTAAGACAGTTTGGAGGGATAAACTATAATGTGTTTGAAATTGTAAGGCACTGTGGTGAAATCTTTTTTTTTTTTTTTTTGCTATATTCGCCAATGTTAGCTCACACGATGACATAAAACATTTCACTATACAGGAAACTCAAAAATGACCTTTAAGAACTATATCATACTAAGGCAAACCCTTCATTGCAGTAAGTGATTTGTCACTCCAATTTATAAAATGACTAAGTAAACCAACCAAAAGAACCCCATTTACAATCAGGCATTAACTAAAGCATTTGCTTCAAAGACAAGTCCATGTTTGTTCATTAATTTAAAACACATTAGAGACTGGACTTAAAAATTCATGTTATTTTAAAGGAGCACCAGAACAAAGACAACAAAGTTCTCAAAATACCAGGCCTCCTTTTCTCTTATCGCCACACACACACACACACACACACACACACACACACACACACACACACACACACACACACACACAAGCTTGTGTTCCCATAACTGCCTTTTAATTCCAGCTGAGTCAGCCCATAGAGGAGCATTGAACCTGAAGTGCTGATGACCTCACTGCTTCGCTCTGATTGGCCAAACTCACTGAGTGACAATCCTCATATATCCCAGGCAAACCAAGACCTGCATGCCTTGCGTGTATCTCTCTCTCTCCTTCTCTTCCCTGGTGTGAAGATGCATTACTGCTTGTGTTACAGGTTTATCAGAACAGAAGGATTCTCAAGTTTCCTTCAAACTCCTCTGAAGGAACATGATCAAACACACACCTTTAGAACAGTTCAGCATGTGTGTGTGTGTGTGTGTGTGTGTGTGTGTGTGTGTAGACACATGCTTGTGAGATCTCGTAACTGATGTGATCACCTTTCGCCAACCCCCTCTCCCTCGCATCAGCTTTTCTGCTCACGTCTCCTGCCGATCAAAAGAACTGAAGCGGTCTGCCGTCAGGGCTGAGGAAAACTACCGGAAAGCAGCGAGCAAATACAATATGTGTGTTCAGCATTCAAAAGATCCCGTTTTCAAGTTATACGCCGGAAAGGGAAAAACAAAAACAAAAACAGAAAGAAAATCAAAGCGAATGACATGTTAGAAGAGTTTTTACAACTCCGTCACTGCCTCTGATAAAAACCCCTGTTGCTGGCTGAGTTGGTCAGAGAGTAGCAGAGTTCGAGAAGCCGTGTGTCAGTGATGTGGTCAGTGAAACAGCTCAGAATACCCTTTCCTCCTTCACAGCTGGAAAGAATGAGGCGGGGGTGAGAGGTTTCATCCCTGAGTCATTTGCTTAAAAAAGGGAGGTGATGAATGAGCGTTAGTGAAACAAAACATCCTCCTCATGTTAGACAAGAGACTCCCACTAATCCACACACTGGGGTCCACCCCCTCCGGTACTTGCATACAGAGATGGGGTGAGAGGAGAGAAATCACGAGGTGTTCATGCTTGCACTGGCAGAAAAGACTTGGTATTAACAGCGACTCCACACGGGTGACTAGATAAAAGGGTGAAATTGCAAAGTGAGAACTTTAGTCATTGTGTGTGTGTGTGTGTGTGTGTCCATCCCAGTAGTTCATCTTTCAACTTACAGGAACTGAATCTGTGAGTCAACAGACAAATAACTATTCTTTGAGAGTAAAGTATAACTTGCCCTTCCTACACACACACACACACACACACACACACACACACACACACACACACACACACACACACACATACACAGCGGAAAGTGCCCTTAGGCTGTGAAATGTAGACTCCCGGTGTGAAATCTAAAGCCATGGTTATCTCTTATGTTTTAACTGTTTCAGGTCAGTGTGTGTGTGTGTGTGTGTGTGTGTGTGTGTGTGTGTGTTTCATTATTCCCATAGTACAAAAGTTAATTCAGAGCAACAGCTTGCAAGTAGTTCATATTTCCACAGATACAATCTGAGGTGAATATTATATATTAAAATTAAAAGTGATGCAAATATAAATGTGGGAAAAAAATATGATAAATAATGAGCAATATTTGCATGCAGTCCCCAACGAGCCAGTACAGATTAAGAGTGGCTCCCTCTTCTCCCTACTCACTCAGTCAAACTTTAACCTGATTCTGTGTGAAACTCCTCAGCGTAGCCTGGTGTTACTTTGGGGGAGGTGATTAACGACTCATTTTACTAGTTGATTAAACAGTAACCTTTATCAGAAATCCTTGGTCACTGCAATGATGAAGCCCATTGGCCTGTTTGTCCTTCCTGCTGAAGTGAACTCCTCTCCATATTTCAGCGGTGGCTAAAAAGCCATATGGATACGGGTGAGCTTGATTGATTAACTGCATGGGTATAGGCTGCCCGATCGATGCTATGGATTAGAGGATGTTTCATTTGTGTGTGAAAACCTAGATGCTTTAAACCACAAACATTTCGCACTTGCGTTATAAACACTCCTGAGCAAGGATCACTGCACTCACGCACTACACACACCCATATACTCTGGGCTATAAACAGCCCCTGTTTAACACAACCCATCACTTCGGCCTCCCCCCTCTCTGCCTTTCTCACAAACACACACTTTAAATACAGACCCCTTCCCCCACCCCTCTCTCACACACACTCGTCTCCCACCGACAGCCAGGAGAGAAGCAGTCTGAGAACTGGGCTAAAGATCCTGCCGTTATTCTCCACTGCCTTGTCAGTGACGTTCACCACAATGCCGGCCTGGGAATCTGCTCTGCAAGCGCTCGCTGGAGCGCTGATGAATTTCCGGAAGGTGGGCAGCACTTAACCTGTGCTGCTAAAGGCATCCATGCTTACCTTTTAGCAGGGCCTGTCCCTCGGTGATAACGTCACTAACGATGACGCTGTACTCTGGCTGCGTGAAGGCCGGCTCACACAGCGTGGCCCCTTCACCCCATACCACCACCTGCCAAAAACAAGCAAACGCATCAGCCACCGGAGACGGATCACGGCTCGCGGAACATGGGGACGATTCCCTGGCACGCGCGTCTCTATGAACGATGCACGGCAATCCTCTCTCTGAGAGGGAAGTCAATTCCGTTTGCGATGACCTCACGGAAGAACGGGGGTATATTTCAGCATGTAGTGCCAGTGGGCGAAGATCGATTGATTTGAAAGAGGCCTGCGGTGAAAAAAACATTAATAACCTTCTTCTCTTCTTCTCTTAAATTATTCAGCATGTCTCATGAGTGTCGTGTTCCCTGAGGGCTTGCCGTTTGCTCTCTTCTCCCCTAACCCCCCTCCCCCCTGCGGCCATGAAGCATCTGTTGTTTTGGAGTGGGTGTAATTAGACTGATGAGGTCATAAGGGTGAGACGTTAGCCAAGCCGAGCTGACCATCGAACACACGGTCTGGCTTTACAGGCCAGGTCTGGAAGAGTGCTTAATAATGTATGCAGACACACACACACACACACACACACACACACACACACACACACACACACACACATAAAGCTAGTCCTCTCTTAAGTCCTACATGCACATATGTGCAACTAAGCATCTCTCTAGCATCCACAAAGGCCAAGCCTGATCCGAACGCCTCCCAAATGCCCACCTAAATCATTAAAAGCCAGCATAACCTACTGAAGTCATACTGTAAGATCTAGTGCAGATACAGTGTGACACGCACTCTCTGTCCCCCGGTGTGGGTAAATGGCTTGCTTTGGCTCTTGAAGGGAGAATTAAAAGATCAAAGGACGGCAGTATTTGGTTCCTGATGTCCACTGTGAACTGGCCTCTTTGTTTTGGAGGGAGATCAGAAGGGGAGCGGAGACGACTGCCCTTGTTTGTTAATGAGATGGTCGATTCACTAAACATGTTAATTACTTGTTACCTCAAAGGGTGCTTGAGTGACCTGTTACCCTCGGTCTCATTGCCTCTGACAGGCCACTTGCTTTGATTCCCAAAGAAATGTTCACTTATAGTACAATCCTGGCTATTACTGCCAGTGGTCAGACATTGATTGTAATATGTTATAATGACGCTTAATTATAATAATAATGTGTATTTCCCTGATGACGTTGACAGCTTGTGGACTCGTCGTATCAAACTATGCAAAGCTGCTGAACCTGTAGGTGCCCCACCTCTAAAACAAATGCCAGGAAAGAGAAGGATGGTGAGAAATCTGACTTTAAATCGTAATGTCAGCAATTGCAATGTGCTGCCAGTGCTTTATCAAACAGCCATACAGACGACGGACAGAATGGGTTAGGACGCGACCACGCTAGTGACGATGGCTTCGCGCAGTCCTGCTGACGCGAGGATTCGGCGAGGAAGGAACAGAGGAGACCCGCGCGACAGAGCCACGCGAAGACAGAAAATCGCATAGGACACGGCCGACGCGCGAGGGCATTAGCATGCGGTCCGCGCGCCCGCAACCTTTAATCGGCGTTTCTAAGCGCGAGCCCTCTCCGAAAGAATGCGCGCAGAGTTGTAGCCCTGAGTGAGCCTGCACGAACCCCATCCCCATCGGCAGGATTTAAACAAGCATGGGGCCGTCACACACACACACACACACACACACACACACAAATACTGTCACAACTGTAAATCAACATTCTCTGATGTTTTTTAAAAGGCGCAGAAATCGCAAATTAACATTACATGTAATTTCGTAATGAAAGAGCACGCGTCCCGGGTTTGCGTTGGACACATTTAATAGGAAATGTAGGTTTTAAGAGCAGGGATTGTCCAGTCAACCAAGTGATTTATCGTTCATTTCTATGGCGATCTGTAGCCATTACGCCAGGCCAAATCGAATATCCACGCCAGCTTCAGATTTTCCATTGTGCTCCCACCAATTTAAAGCCCAGACTCATTTCTCCGTATACTGATTGAACTCCTGATATTTCTTATTTGGGTTATGCGTAGCCTGCTGATCACCCCCCCCCCCCCCCAACCCCCGACAACAGAGAATTCGCATTTGCAGGACAGAGAGGAGCGCTGAGCACGGAACGGATCCAGAGGCTCTGGGCGGAAAGAGTATTGCCCCGCGGCGACTTCGATGAGCGCTTCATTAACCGGTTATTCTAACCTTTGCTTCGTTGTTTAGAGCATAACGACTGCAACGAAGTCGTGTGGTAACTTTCACGTCCCGACAAAGCCGCAGATGTTTGAAAAATCCGCATCCGTCGTTGACTGCCCCCTCAGCCCACCTCCTTTCAGTTCGGGACGTTTGAAAGATTGCAACTGTAACCACTGGCAGTACATGGCTACCGTGCTTAATATGACAACAGCGCAGTCGATAAACTAAATAACGGTCAGTGCAATCAAGTTGACGAACGCTAACACACATTATTCATATTTATGCAACAATGCCGTGTGTTTGGGATACTAGATGCGCCATACAACGGGGCGCATAATTTTGATTCAATCCCCCATGTGAAAAGCACATCCGACGGCGTAAATGTCTACAGTCCGGGCGCAGCATGCTGTAGGCTGGGAGAACGGACCTCTTCAGCGCAGCGTCAAGATGACCCAGCCGGCGTTCACGCACAGCTTGCAAGCACGCCGTTAAAATTCACGAGTGCAACTCTTATCAACCCAAATATTACAAGTATACCAACGAAACACAAATACGCCATGTACCAAATCCCCAAAACCCGGCAAACGTTTAAGAACATCGTCGCCAAAAGACACCCCAAGCGCGAGGACACGGGACCGCAGCCTACCTGCAAAGCCGCGAGGAGCGTTAACATCGCACCCCCCCTGCGGTACATGGTGTAAATTCCGATAAAGTCGCCCGTTTCCTCTGAAGACCGACGCGTTAGAGTTTTCCGTAAGGCAGCAACGGCGGCGGCATGTAGCGACAGCCTCCTTCCCTCGCACCGATCCGTGCTACTCGCAGTCTGGTACTGACGCTGCTCCTGCTCTCACAGTTCAACTGCAGCGTTGCGCCTCAGTGTCTCCCCCCAGCGGCGCATAAATAAATAAATAAATAAATAAATACACACATCCCCGAAGCACTCTCCATTAAACGGGACTTTCTTCTCCGTCAAGTCTCCGGAAGTCAGTATGAAGAGTGACGGACACCGCCTTCTCTAGCAAAACAAAAGGGAGATGTTCTTCTTTAGCCCGGCCCAGTGCCCTTCAATGCCCACTCATCGTCTGGAGTGTCCGATTTGCAAGCTTTTCAGTTCGGAATGCCGTGGTGCTAAAAAAGAATGAAGACTTAACATTAAATAAAACTGAATATAGCAACAGAGGCTACATTATTCGGAACATAGGATAGACATTGTATTGTATCACTTCCCTTCTGTTCAAAATACATTCAGAGTGACTCAGCAGTGCGAATTAAAAGCCGTGGCGGACGGGAGTGGGACGTTCGTTCAGGTAACGTTGTATATTTATTTGTTTGTTTGCTGTTCCCAGAGGCCAAAGTCGTTGCACTGTTCTTGACAGACGTGGCCGCAGGAAAGCTCAAATGGCACGAGGAGTGACCACAACAGCAACGTGTGTCTACAGAGCAGATGTCCCGTGAGCTCTTAGAGTCTCCGGTCATCAGCGCGCTCCACCATCTGCTCATCATTACCGGACGGCCAACAAGCAAACACACACACACACACACACACACACACACACACACACACACACACACACACACACACACACACACACACACACACACAGGAAGACTGAAAGAGAGATTTCACCTGAGCCCATTTTGAATCGTCTTTTCAAAACACACCACCTCAATAGATGCTTAAACGAACCCTTTCAGTGGTTATTTATACGGATGCTTTCCAAGCCACGAGCACTTGCACGCTATTTTGACACGGCAGCCATCAGAAAAGATCGGCGACGGGTCAAGGATGGAACAGGGTGTTACAACAAGCGAGCATTTTAACTGAAGCGCTGTAATGAATCATTTCAGCTATAATAACTAACCAGTAAAGTAACTTCTAGTTTCCTGCTAAAACCCGCTGCTGCTCTTCAGTACACTGCACATAGCTTGCACTTCATTGCTGCCAAAGATATAATAGTCAGGTTCCCCCTCTCTTGCGCCCCCTAAATTGGGCAGCGCGAGAGCTCATCTTGTCCTGCGAGCTCCAGACTCCCTTCAGACACGCGGACGAATGATTTGTTTTTGCGCCGGCCATATTTCCCGCGCACTGAACCAAAGCGCTCCCCGGGCGTATTTTCTGCACACTAATGCCTCCGGATTTCTGAGGCAAAGCAAAATTGGAGCATCTGATAAATGAATTAAGAGAAGAAGCAAATGTTATACTCGGACGCGAGGGAAGTATATGGAGTCATTAGTCACCGTTAATGCCACGGTACGACCGGGTCCAAACCGTGGCGATATTAAGGCGTTGTTTTAAAACCACGCATGGAGGAATCAGGGGATTCTCCTCATTAATTCAATTCATAATGATGGATTGATTTAAGGAGGGAACATGGGGACATGTCTGAATAGGTCTTTGATGGATGAGTTGTCAATTGGTACATTAAACTTTCTTTCTACCTTTGCTCTATGTGTGTGTGGCTGGGTGGGCTTGTGTCTAGGATAATTTAGGAGGCGCACAGTTAAGAGTTAGGTCCCTGTCTCACAGAGGGATGCTTTCAGCTAGTAAGCTAAGTGGGGTCAGCCCATTTTACTGTTACATTCTGTTCGCTATTGCCATTCCTCCCAGAGGGAAGAGGAAGTTATGAGCAAGCCTTACTTGTTTCTTTTATATGTCTCTCATTAGTATGTCACTGTTTGTTTTCCACAGGGTCTTTGACATGCACCACATGCTGTGTGTGTGTGTGTGTGTGTGTGTGTGTGTGTGTGTGTGTGTGCGTGCGTGCGTGTGTGTGCGCGCGCGTACACCGAGCCAAAGTGGGGTCATGTGATTTTCTATAGAATATTTGGAGACCTCCCCTTATTTTTTTATATCTCTCTATACTGTAATATACATTTGTCCTGTCCTATCCCATCCTTTGTCCTGTCGGCAAATTTTATTTGTGCACTAAAGGATGCATTAAAAATGTATTGCACTTTACCCCCATTGTATGAAAGTAACCAGTGACTTCACAAGTGAAAAATTGTAACAAATTGCACAATCCAATACATGGGACATATTTTTAGAACATAATTGATATGGGGGTGAATGACAACTGTTAAACGTACTAACTAGCATGCAGTTTTTGACTGAAAAAACAGTCAGTATAATAACTACAAATTTGTTACCATATTTCTTAGTATATGCCAAATATACTATATAGAAATATACTATACTTGAAATCTCGATAAAGGCAGTTCCTTAATTTAAAGCATTTATTTCTTCCATGTAATACCTCTTCTCACTCATTTCCCTTCCTCTCTCCTTCTCTCTACATTTCCCTTTTTCTGTTCAACTCTTGATGAGACTAATTGTTCTTGTGAGAGGCGGCTTGAGTCAGCGGTGGCTAGGCATTGGATGAGAAGACTGGGAAATGTTAGAACAGAACTAAGCTTTTTTTTCAGCCATAGTACACAGATACACACACACACACACACACACACACACACACACACACACACACACACACACACACACACACATGCATACACACACACACGCATGTACACACGCACAGACGCACGCATACACACACACACACACAGGCAAACACACACACACACACGTTAGGTGGCATGTGGCTTTGAGAGCATAATTACTCTCTAAACCATAAAGAAATGTAAAAGAAAAGAAACCATCCCTTTGTTCTTTTCCTAACTTTCAGTGTTGCTGGGAGGTTCGGCAAAGGAACTACTGTATTTTTAAATACGTCAACTCTGTCATCCATCACAGATTGGAGCAGAACACCAGAGAGCTCTAGTAATCGATTTCTGCAGGCTAAAGTAGCACGCAAAATGTTTTAAATTTGAAGAATAAAGGGCTTTAGATAACAACACCGACAACAACAACAACACTAAAACACATATAACTGTATATGTCTACTGTGTTCTCTGAGCAAATCTGGGTCAGCTGTGTTTTATGTCCCTTTTCTTAATTGGGACATGAAACAGTCTGTTCGAGCTGGCCAAGCAGAGAAAAACAGTAAACATTTCAAAGTTCAGCAATGTTTGCACACAATTTGTGGGCTTTCACAAATTGTAGTAGACACGCGTGTAGTATTCAGAGTGCCATTCTGATGTAATGGGGAACGATGACATGTCTCATGGCCTGTCACCATCAGGATGAGGAACTACTAATCACTGAGTAGATAATCGTGTGTACTGTAGAAAAGATAACATGTTAACACAGACACAGAGAGAAAGACACACACAGACACACACCCACGCACCCACTGTATGCACTAAGGCATGTAGAGGCTTCCTTTATACAGGCAGATGAACACACACATAGGGATAAATACATCAGCTAATGTTCTGTGCTAGGCACTTGAGAATGCTCTTTCAGCACATACATTAAGACTGACCGCTGGTCACCACGCTCCTGCTTTTGTGTTTTTTACATGTTACTGCTTGTGCTGGACATCAAGCAGTAAACAGAACACCATGGAGTCCAAGAATAGGCTTACTTGGAATTAATGACACCTTTGTATTCCTGCTTACAGGTGGTAAGCAGTGTTTACAGGTAACACCTGGTAGTTGTCAGGGCCAGAGCTTGCACCATTTGAGTGCAATTGGTAAAACAAAATTGGTACAACCAAATAGTACTTCTGGCATGTTATTGTGTCTGAGACTAATATTCACAGTTAGAAATTTAAAAGTGCCTGGATTATAAACTATGCCAGGTGAAAATTCAAAGTGTGTGAAAACTGGATACTAATAAATCCCATGACTCGTCATGTAACGGTGGGCGGAACCTTCAAAAATTCACGTGATCTTGTAATATGTTTTGCGTTTGTCACATACTGGATATAATACTACATACTACTATTGGAACCTGTATGCAGTATACAGTATGTAGTAGGCTATTTTGAGCATAGCCATTTTGGTCTTTGTGTAGATCCCAAAGGTGTATGTGAGGGAGCCTTGAGACAAGCTGTAAAAACTGCATAAAACCTACACTAACCAAATACATCGAAGGATAAAGGTAATGCCAGTACAAAAATGAAGTAACCTAAATATTATGCACTAAAAATCGTCAATGAGGGTATATGAATGTTAGCCTGTTTTTTTTTTTTTAAATAGTGCTACAACCAGCAGCACTTGGACATGTTTAATGTCAGACACATTCTGATTGACTCTTGAAAATGCGTTGCGTGATTCCATGGAAATGGTCTAAGCATCGTGGTGGAAGCTTTGGGAGCAGCACGTTTGTAGTTGTTTGCTCTTTGAACAAGCCAAAGTAGAAATGAAAATGACCAGATGTTGTGTATAACATTTATTAAATGTAAATGATCATTTAAGATTTTACAAATCGTGCTTTCTGGAGGCTTCTTTGTGTAGTTGGCCATGGGTGCACTGCACCCATGTCACCTGCTGTAGCTCCGCTATAGGTAGTAGTACAGGCCCAAAGTATGGATGTAAGTAGTGATTCTTCAGAACAAGTGTAATTGGACAGAACTTCTCAGCAGAATAACGATCCAGAACTATTAGACAAGAAAAATCAGCCTGGTGTAACAGACTAGCCCCTAGATCTCTGTCAAGCTGCTATGAGATGGATTTGGCTGCTCAGTGAGTAAAGGATGCACCACTAGTCACCAAGGGCTTACACAAGAACTTGATTTTGCTTCGAAGTGTTCAGACTGTAGTCTATATTTGAACACAGAAATAAATGAAAGTCTACTTCTAGTCCAGTCCACAAGTTTTGAGCTCCAACAAAGACAGACAGGCACGTCTCAGCGGTATTGCTGGTCTGGTTGGTAGCTCTGGAAAACTAAAGTGGGAACCTGCAAAAACACCTTAATATAGTCATTTCATGTGGCATAGTTTTGTAGGATTCATGAACTGATTTTGCTCCATGAACACCTGCCAGTGCTGCTGAGCAAAGTTTTCTTATCACTGTAGTAGGAAGCTTCACATCAGCCCGTGTTGGCTAATGAGTTGTTTCATTATCTAATAAAGCAAGCTAATCATCACTTATTACTGAGCTATATATTATTACCTAATATAAGGTAATCATCATTTATTATTTCTGCTGCACTCTCTCTGAGAAGGGCACTGAGGGTGCTGAGATCAAAACCATAACCCTACACTAAACCGGCTTCTGTCATGCCAGTTCCTGCCAAATACCATCTTACCCTTCATGCTCCCAGCAGGTTCCATCCTGCATCCAGACCTTTCGCTGGTGAGGTCATCATTAGCCGCCTGTGTGAAGACACCGCACAGAAGCCTTTTTCTCGCTGGACCTTAAAGAACTCCAGATTAACTTTAAAAAAAAAGTTTCTCTGCTTTGCAAGATTTATTGGCTCCTCACCCTTCAAAAGCGGTTGTGTGGGATTTTCAGAGTGCACCCATCCCTCTCCATCCTGCTCACTGACTACCGTGTGAACATGCTTGTTAAATAATGTACTTTGATGTTTTTTAAACAGATATCAGATGCGTGGGTTGCTAACCAACAGAGAAGTGGAGGCAGGGAGAGACGGATCCAGGACTGCTTCATTAGGCCACTATTTCAGTCCACCCTAAACCCAAAAAAGTGGGAAAGAGAATTGCCAACACTCCTCAGGAAAGGCAATTTGTTCCTGAGATTTTAAAACGCAAGCTGTTCCAGTGTCATTTCCAGCTGCATTCACTCACTGCTTCTCTGCATTCACTTATTCAGATAAGAGCAGTTTTTTATCCACTAATATCTAGTTCAGAATGTACAGTGCTTAGATTGTGGTTCTTGGAAAGTTACAAATAAATGTAATATTTATAAAATATTATTATTTAATATTAATATACACAAAATTATTGCACAGGAATAATTTGTATGATCTTTTCATGGAGAATAAACCTGATGAGAGTTCATGTTACTCTTACAGAGCTTTACCCAAATGATCACATGATCACATTTTCTGCACACATATTCCGCTGACACTCCTTGTGCTGCACTTACAGTCTACTTGACCTCTGACCTCTGTTGCCATGGCACCTGGCTAAATATCCATGCTCTGTCATGCACCTGCTTTCCTTTCTTGAAGTGTGTGTGTGTGTGTGTGTGTGTGTGTATGTGTGTGTGTGTGTGTGTGTGTGTGTGTGTGTGTGTGTGAGAGAGAGAGAGAGAGAGTATGTGTATGTGTGAGATTCTGACCCAGAGTGTCTGTTTCATTGAGGACTGAACCACTGCTTCAGTATCTGATAACGTAGAAAGACTTGCCTCATATCTTATGCATCACCTGTTAATCACTGTCAGTCTCACTTTTCATTGAGCGTCTACCTAAATTACACAAAACTACTACTATTACAGTATACTACTTATGATTGTACAACAATTCTGCATATCAGAATTAACAAAAGGACTATTGCAACATCAAGAAAGCTTCATCCGAGCAGAATCAGTGATTTATCACAGCTGAAATAAAAATGTACAAATCTGATATGCAATGGGCAAAAATGTTTTATTCCTTTCAAAGAAGTAAAGAGGCTACCTCAGAAATGAGAATATCTTCCGACAGTCTTTCAACATTAAACATTTGCTAAATCTTAGATAGTAGAGAAACTTTGAGCACGTGTATTTATGTGTGTGTGTGTGTGTGTGTGTGTGTGTGTGTGTGTGTGTGTTTGTGTGTGTTTGTTTGTTTTCTTTCCCTTGCCGTTGATAGATCAAGGCGACCTTGAGTAAAGATGCATTTGTCTGGGATCAATACTTTGTCTGATCCTCCCTCACCGCTGTCCATCCTTCCCAAACACACACACACACACACACACACACACACACACACACACACACACACACACATGCAAGTGTGCTGAGTCTCCATGATTTAGATATTTCAGCTCCTTGTGGAGGAAGACAAGAAGCCTGCACTGCCTCAGTCTCCATCACCCTCCTTCTGCCTCATTACCACCACACCTTTCTGACTTAACCTCATTTGGAACAGTTACCCTTAGCTGTGCCTCGGCTGATAGTTGCCAGACATGGCGTTACATTCATTTGCTGTTGTAATCACATTTCCTTCCATTTGACTGTGGAACGTGACTTTGTTGCAGACCATGAACTGCTGGAGCTGTTGCTAGGAGATAGGAGCATCCCCTCAGCAAGGCTGTGTTTGACCATGCTAACACACCCGATGTCCTCCCGCTAATAAAACAGCCAGACGCTTTGGACTAAACCTGAAGGTCCGTGACGCCTGATATTTTTTGAATGTCATTCCAAAGAGCTGCATCATGCCTCTTCCTGGGCCTGTTGCCATGGAGATGGACCTTGGTGACAGCTTGCAAGGTTATTAATTAGACATGGAATGTGAGTTCATGGAACTCAGAGAGTTTTGAAATCTTTTAATCACGCTCATTAGATTCCCAATGCAAAAACAATAATACACAAATCTGTAATGAATTTTTTTCTCTTTGTGCTCTTGTCCTGTGGATTGTTTGTGAACGTACCAAGTGGGTGTACTTTGTCATTATTCTAAAAGAAGAAAAGCAGGAAGTAAAAAGTGGTTATATGCTTAACATGCCAGCGCATCGCAGCTGTATGTGATGCTCTGCTGAAGTAGCTCAGCTAACTTCAATGCAACCTTCAAGCCTTCAACCTTTACAAAACAAATCATTAGTATCTATACTGTGCAACTAAATTTCAGGCCCCCATTTATTTTCTAGCCATGCTCCTCCTCTCCTCTATTTGTTATCTCTTTCTCTGCCTATGCCCCTAAACACCTCTAAACACACATATACATGTGTGTTCACACACACACACACACACACACACATACAAACACACACACACCACACTTGGTTTTATTGGTTCTAATCTGGCAGAGGTGATTTATCTCTGCTGTCTTCACTCTGGACCAGATGCTGCTGACCCTGCAGACAGTCAAAACTGTGTGTGTGTGTGTGTGTGTGTGTGGTTGTGTGTGTGCCTGTGGGACCCGTGTGTGGGTGTGTATGTGAGCTTACATGCATCTTCCCTGGAGATACAGCTAAAAGAGTGGCCTCTGCTGTCTCACACCGTTACCACTGATTCCCTGAATAAATGATACAGTTGAGTCTTCGTACCCTGAAACAACCCATTACATGCTGGGGATTTAATGAGAAGACCACAAAAAACAGACACATGGACCGTATCAGCACAACTCTCTACATTCACTGCCTATTTCACAGTTCCCTGTCAAAACAATGTTGCTCCATCACTTTCGCTAATATCAGCTCAACGTCTCTCCCCAACTCTGCCAGAGTACTCACTGATGCCTGCTTTGTCTGTGCACAGTGGACGCGCTCACTGTCCTATATGGGCAGCACAGTGACTTGGTGGTCAGCATGTTTGCCTTTCAGCACTAAGGTCTCTTGATGGAGCCCCTGTCTGGGTGGAGTTCCAGAGGTCTGAGTTCTGGTTGGAGTTCTGAGGCCTCTAGTTATCTCGCACAGTCCAAAAACACAGAGGTTAGGTCAAGTGGCTATCCTGCTATCCTGCACCTGTTTCAGTCCCCGAGGGGGTCGAGGTTTCTGGTTGAGAGTACGCTGTGTGCAGTTGGCCTGCTGCTTCTCACTGGTGTGTGACTGGAAGTAAAAGCCGAGCGTGTGGTAATTGTAAAACGACCTTGGGTTCCTTGCAAGGCGCTAGATAAATATAACTTCATTCATAACTTCATATCTGACCTCCATGGACACTCTCACTGTTCTGTCCTTCCTCTGACACTCCTTGTGTTGCACATTCTGAATCCATCTGACCTCTGTCCTCTGGACACATTCACTGTCCTGTCTGTGCATAGTGGACACTCACTGCCTTGTCCAGGCATAGTGGGCATTCTCACTCTCCTGTCTGTGCATTCTCACTGTGCATTCTCAATGTTCCTTTCATACCAGCAGCCCTTAAGCCCTTAAGGCTTGGGCGCATTCCACTAGCAGGTTCCTAGTTTTTGGGCCAGTTCCCGAGACTTTGTTACAGCTAATATAAGCGCAGCTTCCCACAGTGCCTAAGGGAGAGTAAAATGACGAGCCACCTGCTTTGCCTGCGAAGTGCTTCAGTATTTACAGTTGTTCAGCCGTCACCTTGCTGGAGGACGTCAGTAAATAACTGTAAGCCTTCAGGCACTGGAGCATCAATCAGGACCTTGGAGGCCAGAGAGGATTCACTTCATTGGAATGTTAGCAGATCACATCTGCTTCTCACACAGTCCGTTTTCCACAACAAGACAACAAGACAAATTCAGAAGCAATAATTCCCGTAATGCTACATTAGAAAGCAATCATCTGGGATTTTTTAGCGCTTAAACACAAGAGCCATCTCAACATAATGCATTATTCAGATGTGTAGGTTTGCGTCGTGGCACTGGGCTAATGCTTTTTATTTTCTCCTTCTGTAATGTGAGCACCGGGATGGAGATCAGCACCAGCACTAGTGGTAGCACTGGGATGGAGATCAGCACCAGCACTAGTGGTAGCACTGGGATGGAGATCAGCACCAGCACTAGTGGTAGCACTGGGATGGAGATCGGCACCATCACTGGTGGAAGCACTGGGATGGAGATCGGCACCATCACTGGTGGGAGCACTGGGATGAAGATCGATACCATCACTGGTGGGAGCACTGGGATGGAGATCGATACCAGCATTGGTGGGAATGCTATTCCAAGGCCAGCACCTCAGACCTGATGGAAAATGACATAGAACAACCAAAATGTTTCCTAAATGAGAATATGACTGCACGCATGAGTGTGTTCATGAGTGTGCCCATCAGTATGCCCATCAGTGTGCCCATGAGTGTTTTCATAAGTGTGCCCATGGGTGCGTTCATGAGTGCTCCCATGGGTGTGTTCATGAGTGTGTTTATGAGTGTGCCCATGGGTGTGTTCATGAGTGTGTTTATGAGTGTGCTCATGAGTGTGCCCATGAGTGTGCCCATGGGTGTGTTCATGAGTGTGTGTTTGCAACCTTGGGGTTGCATGCCAATTATGCCATATGTGTGTGAGCTTGGACCCAGAAATACTCTCACCGTTATCTGCAAACGTGTGTACATGGCTTGTAGGTGATAATGAGAGAACGATGTGTGTGTGTATGTGTGTGTGTGTGTGTGTGTGTGTGTGTGTGTGTGTGTGTGTGTGTGTGTGTGTGTGTGTGTGTGTGTGAGAGAGTGATAATGATAGTATGAAATAGTGAGATAACAGAAAAATGTGTGGTATGAAGGTTACAGCCATGAGACAACATGTGAAGTTTAGATCATGACCTCATAGCTAATTCTTCTGAACACCACCCACACCACTGCACACACACAGCAGACATTTTTCACTTTCTCATTACTCTCTGTTTTTCAATCACATACACCACAGACATTACATTGTGTTAACTGAACAGCTCACACATAAAACTCTTAAGAACTCTTAAGAAAGGATTTTTAGGAAACTTGTGGAAACTTGGGAGGCATTATGTAACACAATTACCTCAAATTTAAACACAATACCTAACAATATGGTAATATCTGTGTATTTATTTATTCATTTATTTGTGAGGGAAGGCGCGAGTGAATGAGTGGAAAGTGAGTGAATGAGTGGAAAGTGAGGGAATGAGTGAGTGAGTGAATGAGTGAGTGAGGGAATGAGTGGAAAGTGAGGGAATGAGTGGAAAGTGAGGGAATGAGTGAGAGTGAATGAGTGGAAAGTGAGGGAATGAGTGAGTGAGTGAATGAGTGGAAAGTGAGGGAATGAGTGGAAAGTGAGGGAATGAGTGGAAAGTGAGGGAATGAGTGAGTGAGTGAATGAGTGGAAAGTGAGGGAATGAGTGGAAAGTGAGGGAATGAGTGGAAAGTGAGGGAATGAGTAGAAAGTGAGGGAATGAGTGGAAAGTGAGGGAATGAGTGGAAAGTGAGGGAATGAGTAGAAAGTGAGGGAATGAGTGGAAAGTGAGGGAATGAGTGGAAAGTGAGGGAATGAGTGAGTGAGTGAATGAGTGGAAAGTGAGGGAATGAGTGGAAAGTGAGGGAATGAGTGGAAAGTGAGGGAATGAGTAGAAAGTGAGGGAATGAGTGGAAAGTGAGGGAATGAGTGGAAAGTGAGGGAATGAGTGGAAAGTGAGGGAATGAGTAGAAAGTGAGGGAATGAGTGGAAAGTGAGGGAATGAGTGGAAAGTGAGGGAATGAGTGAATGAGGGGTTTGAGGGTTAGAAGAACATAAAATGAACAAAACTAGCAGTATATTTTGATTCCTAAATTAATCTTAAATTAAATGATCAACTCACAACAGAACATCCATGTTAGGGAACGTAACACATCACCTATCAAGTAGCACAGAACTGGATAAATATTTATTAAGATCATGGGGGCATCACAATTCATGACACTTGAGTCAGTGACGTGGTTCGGTTTAACGATCAAAGGTAGCAGTACAGTCTCATGTGACGCAGACAGCGAGGGAAGTAAAGGAGCACCAAGTGCCTTCGATTTCCATTTCCCCTGATGGAGCAGGTCTAGCCTCAAGCTACATGGCTCCAGTATGACCACAGCTACAGGCACTAGTAAAGGTGCTGACAGATTTTACAGCCTTGCTTTATTTTCAGCGAGTCTAGCTCGAACTAGCAAAGTGCAGTGTTGCCATAACATCGGTTTACTAAAATTACATCAGTGATAACGTTAACAGGCAACACGAAGGACACGAAGGACGGCTAAACTCGTTCTAAATATGAATTAATTAACCATGTAGGCTAGGGCTAATCTGTCATTAAATAAAGCTCACCTCCAGTTGTGAGAAAACAGTAACTTTCAGCAGAGGGGCAATGAGATCAGGACCTTGTAAAAGCGCACCGTGTATTACAGGTAGGAGTAGGTGTGGGGGGGTGTCCCATGTCTGCGGAGTCTCTCCTTCTAGATGCCAGACAATGGCGCTGCAATACCCCTGCAAAACTGCGAACCACTGCGATGCAAATGCATGCACCTCCCCAGAAGCAGGAGACGACAGCTTCCGTCCACGGTGTGTTGTTCCTCGCGTTCTGTATTCCTCTCTATGAATTGAGGCCTTTTCAGACAATTTCTGGAGGTGCAAAGGCCTGCCAAAGGGAGCTGTTTTATTCAGAGTCATGGCTTCACCTTGCCTTTGGGGGAGATCTTGAAACTAATTTAGGGAGGCATAATGCAACACCCTCCTGACAGCGAGGTTGCAGCTGAACTTTGACTTTGTGCATTTTCTTTCCTACCTCCTCCGCTGCCTTGGCAACATGTCAGCACATTTAAATGTACAACAGGTAAACTTTGCTGCCATCACGACCAGGCTGGAAGGGTGAAAACCTGGCATGGCTCTTTTCTTGATGAGGACAGGGCACTGGTAGGGATGGAAGGTTATCGCATTTGTTTTTACAAGCAATTCAATCAATTCCTGAGCACATAGCATGAGCCATTAAAGACAAGTTGTTTTTGGCCAAGATGTTGCATATTGAGCATTTAGTTTAATGTAAGATTTATAGGTGCACTAAAATGATTTGAATGTGTCGGAGTTCACTAGTAATCTAAGCTAAGCACTCGTGAAAGAACTTTTGACATCTCAAGCACTGAGAGTTTCATTGACACTACAGCTGGTGCCTAAGGCACTACCTAGATATTGGATAATATTCCCTGGTAGATGTTATGGCAAACCTCTTTGAACAGCAAATGGACATTAGTTTGAAATGGTACAGCCATTTCAATAAGCAGCCTTCAGCAGTAGAGTCATTCTGGTATAAATGCTCTCGGAAATCTGCGATACAGTGTAGCTGAATAAAATGTCCACTGATATCAGGCTAAATATTAATGCAGCCACAGAACATGGTTCACTTTGAAAATGAAATTATATTAGGATTTGGCTCTAAGTGCAATAATGCATGAATTGGAATAGGAATCACCTCCAAGTTGGTGCATTATTCATGAGGGTATTCAGAAAGTTGAGTAATGGCCTTCATGTTATAGCTGCAGTTAGAATTCTGCTCTGTGTGTATATGTACGTGTGTGTGTGTGTGTGTGTGTGTGTGTGTCTCAGTGAGTGAGGGAGAAAAAGAAATGGACAGAGAAAGAAAGAGTGAAGGAGACCCAGACAGACAGACAGGCAGGCAACGAAACAGTCTCAGAGCTTGTGTGTACCATTTCTCTGTAATTGGTCAATTCCATTATCCTCTCTTTAAAATATCTCCACAGGGAAGCTCTGCACTGCTACTCTCTCCCTCCCTCTGTTTTTCCCTCTAATTCCCTTTCTCTTTTTCTACTCTGCCTCCCTCTGTGCACCTATTACTTGTTTTTTCCTCTGTCGTCTGAGTTTTTTTCTCTTCTCATTAAGATTTTTGAGCAATCAGCTCTAACGAGTGTTTGCGGGGTGGGGGTGGGGGGTGGTAGGGGGAGTAGATGGAGATGTTCTCCTGTCTGTCTCTCATCTCTGACATATACACATGCAAGGAGGCTTGTTAGGATGCTAGATACCATAATGCGGTGTCTCTGCGTAGTTAACACACACTCGTACACACACAGAGACATACATACGCAATACCTCCATGCCTCCAGAGAAGATATGCAATATAAAGAATATTGTAATATGGATGAGGCTGTCTCTCTACAGCAAAATTCATTTATGCATATTGTCTGTAGTTTCGGTATGACATTTCCTCCTTTTGGAGCTTATGTATAAGCATGTAGCAATTCTAGAGCTGAAACAGTGTGTTGACGTTGCAGAGCAAGTCTAATGTTAAACACAAATAGGTTAGAACAATATCAATCTGTTTTCCATAGGCGTAGGTGTTACATAGCTGCAGGTGTTATATAGCTGTAGGTGTTACATAGCTGCAGGTGTTACATAGCCATAGGTGTTACATAGCTACAGGTGTTATATAGCTGCAGGTGTTATATAGCTGTAGGTGTTACATAGCCGTAGGTGTTACATAGCTGCAGGTGTTATATAGCTGTAGGTGTTACATAGCTGCAGGTGTTACATAGCCATAGGTGTTACATAGCTACAGGTGTTATATAGCTGCAGGTGTTATATAGCTGTAGGTGTTACATAGCTGTAGGTGTTACATAGCTGCAGGTGTTATATAGCTGTAGGTGTTACATAGCTGTAGGTGTTACATAGCCGTAGGTGTCACATAGCTGCAGGTGTTATATAGCTGTAACTGTTACATAGCTGCAGGTGTTACATAGCTGCAGGTGTTACATAGCCATAGGTGTTACATAGCTACAGGTGTTATATAGCTGCAGGTGTTATATAGCTGTAAGTGTTACATAGCTGCAGGTGTTACATAGCTGTACGTGTTACATAGCTGCAGGTGTTATATAGCTGTAAGTGTTACATAGCTGCAGGTGTTACATAGCTGCAGGTGTTACATAGCTGTAAGTGTTACATAGGTGCAGGTGTTACATAGCTGTAGGTGTTATATAGCTGCAGGTGTTACATAGCTGTGCATGTTACATAGCTGCAGGTGTTACATATGGATCTGTGAGAAAGAGAGTGGAAAAGTTATTTATTTGAAAACTAAAACTGCTGTATGATGAATACATTTCAGCAATTGTATTCTAACTGTTCTGAAGGCCACCACCCCAATTATCACATCAAATCACCATCATCCAACCACATTCATAATGTAATTAGATGAATAACAGTTAGAATAATTTAGAACAATAACCCTTTATTGGAGTAATTATGAAACACCTGTTACCAGTTTAAGAACAAACATGGCATTCTCTGACTGGTTTGAAAAGAAATATAAGAAATTTGTGCAGAGATTTTTTAAGGAACAGATGGCCAGAGGGATGCAGATAAAAAAAAGCCTCATGTCTAGCCCTCTTGGCTTTATATTCTATGTGAGATACTACCAGGTTGTTCTCTAAAAGTGTCTTTTAATTATGCGGCTAGGGAAAGTATTAGTCCTGTTTGTTCATTATGAAAGTTCTAATTGCACATATTTAACTTCAGAAAGAACTCCTCGCTTTCTTTTTCCTGATCTCTGAAGTAATCACATCTGCTTTTTACATGAGTGATAATAAAGTACAAGGTTATTCTGCACTTTGTTTTGTGTATGAGTGACTATAAAGTGTAGTGTGTGAGAGGTGCAGGAAGGGAGACATAAGTGCACGTTTGAAATGTCTTTATTCTCCACAGCAAAAAGAAGGGAAACAAGGAGCACAGCAGCGAGCTGGCCAAGAACATAAAGGAAACGGAGCTGCGGTAACCCATGAGGTGTTGTAGGGACGCAGCAGAGCAGCGGTAACGCGAGAGGCGTTGTAGGGACGCAGCAGAGCAGCGGTAACGCGAGAGGCGTAGGGATGCAGCAGAGCAGCGGTAACGCGAGAGGCGTAGGGATGCAGCAGAGCAGCGGTAACGCGTCTTCGCTGAACGCAGTAGCGCGGAACAATGCACTGGACACGCGTATCTGTGGCTTAAATAGAAGGCAAAACAAAATGACAAACAAGGGACAGGTGCATGCTATCAATAGTCCAGAGATTTGGAATGAGTGAGGTGTGTGTGTGTGTGTGTGTGTGTGTGTGTGTGTGCGTGTGTGTGTGTGTGTGTGTTTGTGTGTGTGTGTGTGTGCGTGTGTTTGTGTGTGTGTGTGGGTGGGGGGGCTGTGGGCATATCCCTCAGACTGGGTGCCTGGTGTACCATGACATAGAGCTATTCTGCTCTATGCTTTGTATATCAGTGATTATAAACTACAGGGTTATTCTGCAGTTTGTTTTGTGTATGACTGATTATAAACTACAGGGTTATTCTGCAGTTTGTGATGGGTATGAGTGATTATAAACTACAGGGTTATCCTGCAGTTTGTGATGGGGATGAGTGATTATAAACTACAGGGTTATCCTGCAGTTTGTGATGGGGATGAGTGATTATAAATTACAGGGTTATTCTATAGTTTGTGATGGGTATGAGTGATTATAAACTACAGAGTTATTCTATAGTTTGTGATGGGTATGAGTGATTATAACTACAGGGTTATCCTGCAGTTTGTGATGGGTATGAGTGATTATAAACTACAGGGTTATTCTGCAGTTTGTGATGGGTATGAGTGATTATAAACTACAGGGTTATTCTGCAGTTTGTGATGGGTATGAGTGATTATAAACTACAGGGTTATTGTGCAGTTTGTGATGGGTATGAGTGATTATAAACTACAGGGTTATTCTGGAGCCACCTGATCTACTCTATTTATTCCTTATATTTGTATTATTTTTAATTTCTTTCTTAGTTAAATTTTATATGTATGTTTGACATATTTGTTAACTAGTCTTGTGTTCTTGTCTGGTCTTAGTAATACATTACATCTCATATTTAATGACAAATTCCTCTTGACAAATTCCTCATTCCTGTATAACATACATGATTCTGATCTCCTTTTATATGCATGTATTTTATTTACATTTTTATAAGACAACAAAAGGCTAAAAGTGACAGTAATTTATATATTTTAGTAATGTTAACTTTTGTTCCAGTTTCTTTAGTCGGGACCAGTTCCGCAAAGTTTCAAAGGCTGGGGTGGGGTTTTAAAGGGTAGGGTGGGGTTTTAAAGGGTAGGGTGGGGTTTCAAAGGGTAGGGTGGGGTTTCAAAGGGTGAAGGCTCGCAGTCATCTCACAGTGGGAGCTGGTGTCATTGCCTCAATTCGCAGTATGTTAGAAGGAGAACTCTGTGTGTTCAGCAGTGTTGACATTCACGTATTCACATAATGACAGGAATGAGGCCAGTTAGGTTCTTGTGGAGAACCGGGCAATTGGGCGACACATGGCAATGCTTCGATTCGAACCTGAATCCCCATAGCAGGCTTTAAGCTCCACACAGCCAAGAAACACTTTTGGAAAATGTGCCACTCGAGGGCTCTAGCCATGTCATCTTTATGTAGCGAGACAAAGAGGAGGAGGATGGAAGTGACAGCATTGCAGCATTGGGCTTGTCTCTTAGAGATCAGGAAGTCCTGTCAAAAGGCTTTCACTCTGTGTGTGTGTGTGTGTGTGTGTGTGTGTGTGTGTGTGTGTGAGTGTGTGTGTGTGTGAGTGTGTGTGTGTGTGTGTGTGTGTGTGTGTGTGTGTGTGTGTGTGTGTGTGTGTGTGTGTGTGTGTGTACGTGTGTGTGTGTGTACGTGTGTGTGTGTGTGTGAGTGTGGAGCACATCTTGTCAAAGCACATCAAGAGATATCTCTCTTCGCATGGAAATCAATCTCCTGCATCTGAGAGAGACACCTGCACTCTGTGTTGAGGAGAGGACCATGTGTCTGGGGGAAGAACACAGCAATTTACAGAAGATTGGACAGCATCTGCCAAACACTGTAAATATGTCAACATTTTAGCAGCACTTTAGGGAACAGAGCGAAAAAAGAAAACAAATTCCTCAGATGCAGGATGAGATGGAGAGAAAATCCAAACAAAAAGTGGAATACAGGAATAGAAGAGTAAAGATTTTTCTGATACTAAAACGAGTTTAGAAACTGCTTTTTATGCCTCTCGCGCGCTCTCTGTTTCTCTCGCTAGCCCTCTCTCACACTACATCTTTCTCTGGTCATTACAAGGAGACAGTATGAGTTGATGATTCAGTGTACTAGCAGCTCAATGCACCAAGAGACTTTCTCATTTTCATTCCTTATGCCTACAGACCCTGGCACCATTTCCTAAATGACAGACGTTCATATGTGTTCGTATGTCTGCTTATATGTGTGTATATACAACACGTGTGATTATGCCTGTGTTTTCACATGCTATCCACTTTATTAGAGCCTCCTTGTACATGTATAGTTAAATACTACAGCCCATCTGTTTATGTTAACCATACATGCATGCTTCTTTATCAGTGGGGAGTTTATCAGTGGTCAGATTATGCATGAAAACAAATGAGCTAAAGTTGGTATCTCTACATTTATTAACCTAACCTTAGCATTTAATAAAGCATGCAGTAGGCGTAGGTGTGTGGCAGGTAGTCTGAATAAAGAGGTTGTAATTGTATGGATGTGCAATTATGCATTTATATCATCACTGACTATCACAGATGTGGAGAATAGAAAGCAATAGGCTGTTGCTATCACATGCTACCGTGAAAACCAGGCTGCAACTCTCAAATCAAACACAACACCAGTGACTAGGACAGTGTGCTGAGAGACAGGCAGAGAGAGCTCTGGACAAGCATGTTTCTCTGAGCTGTATTCTTACACACGTGTGCACACAAACACACACAGCTTTGGAAAGATTGACACAGTGGGTAAGAGAGAGGACGCTCGTTAGAAAGAACCCAGTTCATCTCTTGATGCCAATCAAGGAGCCCAGAGGATAAGGTCTGCAAGCTAAACCTGTCATTCTCTTCTGCAGCGCTGTAAGTGTATCTCTCTCTGTGTGTGTGTGTGTGTGTGTGTGTGTGTGTGTGTGTGTGTGTGTGTGTGTGTGTGTTGCCATCATCTGTTAAAGGGCAGATCCTTCTGAAAGAGAATTCTGACTTTACTTCCCAATTTTTTTGTGTGTGTGTGTGTGTGTGTGTGTGTGTGTGTGTGTGTGTGTGTGTGTGTGTGTGTGTGTGTGTACGTGTGCATGTGTGTCCGCATGTGTGCAGCTGTAAAATTTGATGAATCTTTCTTGCACACACACATATGCTTTAATCAGGTTCTTTGTAGGAAGGATCTTTGCCTATCTTTTGATTTGGGGCGTAATTGGAACCGAAGTTGAACACTTCCTGACCTGAAATTCCTAAATGAAGTCTGTGATCTTAATGGAGAGCTTCACTAAGTTAACAAGAAGCAGCACCATGAGTATGTGATTGATTTTTTGGCATGTTTTTTTTGTTTGTTTTTTTAAAGCAAGTTTTCAAAGATCTGTTGCTGTGTTTCTTTTGAAATTGAAATTTTCAAACTCCTCTTTGACCTCATTAGGTAAGTGATTGATTTTGTACCCAGATGGCAAAGACTGAGCAGGTTTTAACAACTACACAATGTAGTGTGCATTGCATAAATGTGTGTATGTGGCAAAAAGTGACATGTTAATGACATGCAAAATCTCTCAAGGGATTTATTCAGTATATCATGTGCACATCATCCTCTCTCTCT
>NC_137503.1:30712500-30740000 GCF_041902795.1 Electrophorus electricus
GAAAGCACTGAAAGATTTCCTCATCCTTATCCACTTCATCCACATTTCACTTGCCATTCTGATTTTCGTTCCCCTTTTTTAACACATGTGCACAATTTTAGTGAGACAACTGTTTGCCAGTTATAAATCCAACTTTGCCTTTACTTTATTTTTGGTACTTTAACTTCTGACAGCCTGTTTGTATGCAGGATGCACTGCTGTTGACAATGTGAGAACAAAGAAGTGTTTCCTATTAAAAAGTAGTGCCATCTACTGGTAGCAAAATTATTCATTTTCACCTCAGTTTTCATGGTGCGAATGCAGGTTGAGACCAACAGAACATGTTTTGTACAGCACGCTCCTCAACAATTCAACAGTCGTTGTGTTCAGGAATTTTTAATGCTTACCACACGTGCATCTGATACCTTCATTCTAGTCTTCTAAGAAGGACGGTTCTTTTAGAAAATGACTAAATTACATCCCTCAATCATCAAAAAAATGGAGCAAAGGACCATGTGCTATTTAGTTCCTTTAAGACTTCAGAACATATCATTACCCAAATGCTTGTAAAAGCAAAACACTGTGCTGTATGAAATACATGTAGCACCAAAAAGAATGAAAACTCTCTCCACAGCCCTGGAATGTAAGACAGGTTTGGGTTGTGACAAACACCCGCACAATTAATTACCTGCACGTTCTTTGTTTATCTGGCCTGTTTTTAACCTACTGTTTATGCGCAAACCAGGTCACAGATGTGATTTAAAGGGCAAGACTGGGATGATGAGTGAGATTCCTCACAAATGGATGCCATTCTTTACAAGACATTCCATCATTTTGTGTTTGGTATAGGTGGAGGATTCTGGCTCTGCTGACAGGGGCAGGTTACTATCAGCTGGGTTGAGATCTGGCGGCTGACTCAATAACAGCTCTACTGAACAACGTATTCCTTATCTACAAATTATTTAGGTACAAGTAAACAAGAAACAAGCTCCACTGGAAAAGAGTGGGCTTTTCTCTGCAGACCATTTTGCTGTTTAAGCCAGCCTTTACATTTCTACATGAAAATGCCACAGCCGGAAATCAGAGTTGTTGTCTTATTTAGCAGTGCTTGTGTGTGCTTAGGCTTGTGTGTGTGCATGTGTGTGTGCATGTCTTGCAGTGTACTGTGCTTAGCCAGGCCTTGGAGAACAGAAGATTAGTTCAGTTGTTTGTGTAGGATTCTATGACCTCGGCTCTTGCACTTACTGCAGAATTCACTAGTTTATGACATTCATACGCAGTGTTTGGACACTTTGCATTAATCAGCACACATCAGAAGTGAATAAAGAGTGTTGAAGATTGCCTAAGAATAGGAGACCTGCAAAAAAACTGCAAATTTAAGTTTGCCAAATGAGAAAAGATGAGAGGATATTCATTTAAAAGTGCAAACCATAGCACTGAGAGTAAGTCAAAAGGACTAAGAGCTTTTTTAAAGCCATGTAACAATCACAATGTTAGGAAATATCATCATTTTTGTAGCAAGTAAACAATTTTAATCATGTGTGTGAGTGTCTGTACGTGCTGTTAATTTGAAAGATCTTGTAGCCTCTGCACACCATTCAGAAGATTAATGTTGAGGGGCTCATTTCAGTCCTCAGATCTGAAAACAAACACACACACACACACACACACACACACACACACACTTACACGCGCACACAGATACACATATGCACACTTATGCACGCACGCACACACACGCACACACACACGCACACACACACACACACACACACTCACACACACACACACACTCACACTCACACACACACACACACACACACACACACACTCACTCACACACACACACACACACACACTCACGCGCACACACACACACACACTCACACACACACACACACACACTCTTTCACACGCAAAAAAGAAAATTCACATGAAAAATCAGATTCCCATTTTTCAGAAGGAACAGAAAGGCAGTGGCATATACAGAGAAAGATAAAATGTGTTCCCTTTTACTTAAAATAATCTTGAAAACCATTGGTTCTGCTGTGTGTGTGTGTGTGTGTGTGTGTGTGTGTGTGTGTGTGTGTGTGTGTGTGTGTGTGTGTGTATGTGTATGTGTGTGTGTGTGTTTGAACAAAGGAAAGAGTGCCAAGGGTCACCCAGCTGTCTATGTGTCACACTGTAGAAGGAGGGCAAAGGTGATATGCATTCATTTACACAAATATGCATACTCCCTTAAATGTAACCGTGTGTGTGTGTGTGTGTGTGTGCGCGCGTGTGTGTGTGTGAGAGAGAGAGAGAGACTGAGTAGGCTGAATGGCTGAGCTCTAATCAGGTCACATGTGTGTCCTCTGGTAAGCCTCCGGTTCCCCTTCTGTTCTCTTTCTCTCTCCTTTCACCATGTTGTCTTTCTCTTTTTTGCCTTTCTCTCACCCATGCTCTTCCTCACTTTCTCTCTTTTCACCTTGCTCTCCCTCTCTTTTTCTCCTTTATTTCTCTCTCTCTCTCTCTCTCTCTCTCTCTCTCTCTCTCTCTCTCTCTCTCTCTCTCTCTCTCTCTCCTTCTGAAGTTGCCCAGGGCGATGGAGCATCTCCTCCACTGGACTGCCATTCCACTTATTTATGTATTGTGTGAAGTGAAGCGAGACTTGGCTCATGCCTCCTGACCTCAAAGCTACATTGTACTTTGTACTGAACAGAGTACTTAAAATGGTTCAAATCTCTGACACTTCACTCCCATCAGCGACTCACTGCTGTCCTCCATCTCTCTCTCTCTCTTTCCCCTCTGTCTAGCCTTCATATTTCATCTCATATCTCCCATTTTCCTTCTATCCCACCCCTATGAGACCTTTGATAAAGACAGGTTATTTAGGATGAGTTATTAATCTGGCTAAACCCCTGGTACGAACTATTAAGTAAAGGAAACCTGCTATTAAGAACACTTCATTCCACTGCTTGTAATGGTCTGTTTGTAGTTCATCTGTGGATAATGTCAAATGCTTCTTTGTAGCCAAAAAAGAAAAAGAAAAAAAAAAAGCCACTCAAAGAATACCGAGGAGCATTATTAGCCTCTTTTTAAGACAAATACCATTTGGGTCCTTTGCCTGGAACAACATTAAAGCTGCGTTACACAGTTATGACAAAAATGTGAGCTTTAATCACTAGACACTAGCACTAGCTTTAATCACTAGTCATAATGCAGCCAAGACTTTTATCATAGACGGCATGGCTAGCATAGGTTTGGATGTGTCTTGAAAGATTTAATGTTAGACATTAGCTTTCAGTGCTATAGCAACTGTCCTACATAGACAACTGAAGGCTGCAAAGGCTGCAAAGTGATTAAAAGATCAGCATGCCGTTGCTTCTGATATTTTGATGGAATTGTAACAACTAATTAAGTTTTGGTAATTTATGCGAAATATTGAAAAATCACTTTTTATGAACAGTGTGGGAGCTAAAGCACTTTAGGCATGTATGGAATGTGCAGTTATCCTTGTTTATATTTTGTACTAAATTGAGAGTATCGTGGGAATGGCATAAATATTACAAGTACATAAGTTATTGCTAGCACATAATATACTTATAGATGGCAGGAGTGTAATTTATAGACATAGGATGCTTTTCTTTAGGTTTGGGATTAGGCTCATAATCTTCTGAGTACTGTCACTTTAAGATATGAATTACTGCTAAATCATGCTATTATTCTTTGGCTCTCATTTTTTTGTGTGCCTTGTACAGTTTTAGTTTTTTTGGTCTTCGGGGAAGACAGTGGTCCTGGGAGCAACACAGTTTTTTTGTACCGTGTTTGCACCGAATTAGGAATAGCTTCGCTTTTTTAGAATCTTCTTTGGGATGTGATTCGTTAAGTTGGAATAAACGCATTTATTGTTTTAATGTTTACGCCGACTCCTGTGGAAGTTTCTTTTCCTTTGACGATCGAGTCAAGAAACTACCTCGACTACTGTGAATCCCGCAGTCAGTGTGCATTATGTAACGTATATTCTGTGAAATATACGTTACATATTCTATTTCATCAGCATTCTTTTGTAACAGCTTTGCGCTTGGCAGTAGTGTTGATCCACTAAACCCCGCTCATAACAATCTCAATTCCTTAAAACGATCTGCACATACTTAATACTTAAATTATGGATTGTGTTAAGTGTTCGGAAGATGTTTCTAACTTAGGATGTCTGGAGGCATCCACTTTGTGACCCCCAGGTGTCTGGAGAGGAATTCTGAGAAGCACGGAATACACGTATTCGGTGTGCAGTCAGACGTGCTCAGGTTTATTGTGGAGTGACATGAGTAATTCATAGCCAACGTGACTGCGACTAAAAGGGGAACTACTGAGGTTTCAGGATCAGACAGAGACCATGAACGCTGCGTATTATTAGATTAGCATATTCTCGTAATTAGTTAATATTGCTATTACAGGATATAGGTCTTCCTTCCAGCAGACATATAAACAAAAAGAACAGTTGAACATCAACAAAACAAGACCAAAATATCTGTTCAGAAACTGGACAGTATTAGTAGAACATATTTATAGTAAATATAGTCAACTCAGCAGTGGAACATTACAGTAGTACATAAAAGAAGAAGTCCTGTGTGGTCATGGGTCTCGGCTGCGTGAGAGGAACTGTAATAACATTAAAGATTTTATTCTTACAGATTGTGTATGGGAAGCTCTATTAATGTCAGTCTGGACACTAGAGACTGCCTTGAACTACACCTCTGCATTTTTTAATCTTCCCCAGTCGAGAGCTGGCACTGAAGAGCAGAGAGATGCAGAGAGATGGAAAGGCAGGCCCAGCTGAGGTGAGGGTATGGCCATGCGGAATGGCGTTGTTCATGATAAAACTCTTCCCTCTTCACCTGATGATAACAATCCGTGACACCCTGAAGAGAGACTTCATCCCAGCGAATGAGCATGGAGTTTGTCCTCCAAAATAAAAGTGGAAGTTGAACTGCAGTAGTAGAAGTACCGTTCTCAATAAGTCATAAGGGATATTTGCGGAGACAGTAAGGCTGTCTGGCCTCAGGCCTGAGAGAGAGGTATAGCACTCTGTATGTGTTTGTGTGTCTGGTTTTCACTTCACTTCTCTGATGCTTGATCCATTTTGACTTTTAGTTGCTACTCCAGCGTGCAAGAGCAAAACTTTTGACTTTTTAATGGCTGTGGAAGAAACTCGGTGCGGCGTTCGGCCGGCTGGCAAGTGGCGGAGGGGCCAATCAGCGCGCGAGGGAGGCGAGGCGCACTCGCTCTGGAGTCCACCTGAAAACGAGCCCGCCAAACGAAGACGAGTCAGACAGGGTACAGCTGAGTGGGGCAGATACTATGGCTCCACTGTGCGTGTGCGTGTGTGTGTGTGTGCACACGTGTGTGTGCGTGTGTCTTTGTGCTTGTGTGTGTGTGATTTGCAGCTTGGCTCGGCCAGTGCGAGCATTTTGCAGGGGTGAAGAGTCATCGCAGTTTTGGAGTTAGTACACTGTTGTCTTTTTTCCTCTCCATTTCCCACAGTGCGACGATGACAACATAGCAGCTGCCTGCAAATCACTGTCAGTCTCGCCCCACACTGATCAAAGCTCCCAGCACTCTCCTCTCGCTCTACCACCTCCCCAAACACTGCTAGACTTTTATCATGAGAGCAGTTTTCTGGCGGTGAGGAGAGTGTGTGTGTTTGTGTGCGTGTGTGTGTGTGAAGAGTATGTGTACGTGTGTGTGCGAGATAACCCCCAGAAGCGAAGGCTGAAGCACGAAAGTGCAAATGAATTCATGTAAAATCGCTCGACAGGCCTCACTTTTAACTTCTAATAGGAAGATCAAACGTCTGCTCCTCTTTCTCTCGCCTACCCCCCTGCCTTCAGATAACTCATAAATTAAGATTACTGCCTGACTTTTTAATTAACCCACTCCAAATCCCTCACTTCTGCTGCGAACTTGCCCATTCCTAACTAATACATCTACAAAATTGTCGGATTAATTCTTTTCTTTCTTGCTGTCTTTCTCTCTCTCTTTTTTTGCATGTGTGACTAAGTCTTTTACATGTCTGCTTATGAAGTGTAATGATAGTAAAGTCCTTATTAATATGAAGACATGATGAATTAGTCCTGTAATGATATGCCCATATTTGTCATTTATCAATTGATTTCCACACTAGTGGCTGCAGAATCTTGTCTATGGTCTTTATGTAAATTGCTTCTGAGGGGTAAGGGGAGACCCAGAGGCATAACATTTACATAGAAAGTGCATGACAAACACCCCGATCCAGTCTGGAACACCCCAGTCTCAATCAGAGGCGAATCATGGATGGTGCTACATGTGGACCTGCATGACATCATCACTGACACGTCTTCGGCACACTGGGCTTGCGTCTGTGGTGAGACGTCCCAGAGCAGCAGAAAGCTGCAGCACGTGGCGCAGGAGGCCAGAGAGACCCTGCACAAGGCAGACGGACGAGAGAAGCTCTCGGGTGTGCGTCATCAAATCTCAGCAAGACACAGAAATGTGCGTCAACGCAGATGGAATAGTACTGTCTGCATACTGTGTATCTGTGCTGTGCGTGCCTGTGTAAATTTGCACGCGTGTTATTGCTCTCTATGTGTGAGTATGTTTACTGATTTGCATAATGGTCTGACAAGACAGTGTAGAGTCAAGATAACTGCCATGTTTAGTACAGAGCAAATCTGAAATAAATGTCAGTAAAATAACATTCACATTTTTAGATTGTGATAAAAATGTAACAAAATCCATTTGCCCTTTTATGTACTATATTTATATAAGTATGAGAAATAAATCTTGTTTGTAAGTAGCTGTGAAGTACTTTTTTAAATCACAGTGCTGCAGCATATATATTAATTGAGATGCTCAGTATATTCCAAATTGCTTGTATATAACACTGGAATTCTATAATTATTCTGGGGATCATCTAGGAAAAGTTCAACATTAGGGCTTGATGTAATGACATAACGCAAGTTAAAAATACATAATGACGTAATGCAAGTTAAAAGTACATTTACACTTCGCCTCTCCTTTTTTTTTCTCCCAAATTAGTCACAGTCAGGGGCCCTTGTTGAAAGGGGAAGGTCTGTATACTCCACTGTCTGAGTGTGTCTGAGGCACGTCTGTATCTTTTAAAGCCATTACCACACACCATCTGCACGGACAACTTCCTCAGTAGGCTTGGAGAGAAATTCTACACTGTCTTAAAAAAAAAAAAAAGCCTTCAAATTTGCCATGAACTGACAAGTCTGTCTCCTAACCAATGGACAGCACATTGTACAGATGGGAAATTAACCTAAATCTCAGCACCAGCACTCACTGAAGCCATGCTGGCAAGTGACAGTAGCCAATAGCCCTTTGCCTAAAGGAAACTGCTTTCAAGTGTTTTTTTTTGTTGTTGTTGTTTTGTTTCAGAGCTTGTTTTGTTTCAGAGGCATAATCTGCCTCGATTTAACTGGAACACAAAGACAGCAGATATCTTTGATCGGTTGTTTGTGAACACATCTATTAATTTGCTGTTAATAAATCTTGGCATAACACTTACGTGAAAAGCAATTAAAATCCCATTATGCTTCACCCAGCAGGGTGTGGAGCATGTCTATCTGACTAGAGGCATGTTGTTAAAGAGACACAGCAGAGGTGATGAGCTCTTCTAGATAATGCAAATTTCTCTCCATCATTTTTCCTTTTTAAATATTGAAGGGAAAATGTTTTCAATTTCAACCGAATTCACACACCAAATAAAATGGGGTGTGTTTCCCTCGTCCTCATTCTCCCTTTCTATCTATTCCTCTGAATCCATCTCTGCTTCCCCAGAAGTGGCTAAACATGTTTTCTGGGTGAACATGTGTGAACACTCGCAGACTAGCGCGCTGCATGTGTGTTGGACCCTGGCTGACATTCTGCAGATGTTTACTCAGAGCTCTATCTGGGTTTGCAGTGCACACAGTATAACAGGCGAGAAGAGCACTGGGAAAGAAACGGAGTGTAAAAGAGAGAGCCAGTGAATGGGTCATTCAATTCCACAATATTTCCTTTCTCAAGAAAGCCTTTCCTTGCAATTGCTAAAACGTCGCAAGAGCAGATTCAGCAAAAGTGTCTGAAACAGTCTCTTTCAGAACAGACTGCTGAATAGAGTGGTGGAGCCCACAACGTGAGGAGACTACATACTATGGCCACACAAAAATGAACATTAAATAATGTAAATTATAAACCACAGGTTGACTGCTGATTTAAACATATTTCATGGTTATAAATTTTACAACCTAACTGTAAAAAATAAAATAATAAAGTTTTCACAGAAAGAAATGTTCACAATATGTAATTTAATAATAAAATGGATAAACTGTCTTGTGTAATGGGTTAATATTTTACCAGTGATGTCTCGTAAGATGTTCTTAATTTGCCCAGATAGACACATCCATATTATGCAAAGGCATTCCTGTTAGAGCTAGTGTCTATTACTGCACATGTCTGGCTGAACTAATCATAGAACTCTGGTCTATCGTCACACACCCACACAATCGGACCACAGGGAGTTTCTTCACTGATCTTTTTTGCTTTTTTGCTCATTATATATATATATATATATATATATATATATATATATATATATATATATATATATATATATATATTTTTTTATCATCTTGTCAGGTTGGATAGCATCATCCTCTGAGAAGCAAAAAAGAGAAAGACACACAAGCCCATGGGCATGAGAAGTGAAAGTGTGACAAGACTTTCTCAACTCCCAGCGCTGCTGGTTGCTGGTAGTTACACCATCACTAGCCATGCCCCACTCGCCGTTATCGTGTATGACTATAAACAGGATTGTTGGGACAGAGAGTAAGCTAGAGAGAGAGAGAGAGTGAGAAAGAGAGAGAAAGAGAACAAGGGAAAGAGAGAGAGAGAGGAAGAGACAAGGAAAGAGAGATGGAGATAGAGATAGATAATGAATACCTTTTTAAATATGTAGAATGCCCTTATTGTCTTTCAACAATATCATGTGTGAAAAAGCTCCCCTACTCCAAATTTGTAAATCCATCAGCCTGCAAATGAAACTAGAAACCTTACTCCAACTCACCTGGTCCAGTTCATCAAGGTTTTCATTACCATCTGAACATTAGAGCCAGGTGTGTTGGAACTAAACTCAAGCCCCGTGGGTCTCCAGGACAGGAGATAGGCACCCCTCTCTGTGTGTGTGTGTGTGTGTGTGTGTGTGTGTGTGTGTGTGTGTGTGTGTGTGTTCCATAAGCATGGATGCAGTTTTTTCTAGAAAAGTACTGTGTCCTTGCTGTGCTAAAATCCCATAATAATCCACTCCGTCTGAGAGCCGCTGAATCGGCTGCCTTTTCTCTAATGGATTAAATAGGCCCATTGTAGCATTCAGATAACAACGTGGCAATGCATTTTGAACAGATAATAGGGACTTCTATCACAACAGAAATTAATAGCACCAACTCTTCATCTGCCTTACTGACAGCCTGATGCATCTTTCAAAAATGAGCACATATGTACACACACACACACACACACACACACACACACACACACACTTCTTAAAATGCAATCTATGTTGCACCTTCTGTCTCAAACATAATTCATGTTTTCTTAATGCCTCTTGAATGATGATCACACTAAACAGAGCTTTAGACATTTTTTTCAGCAAGTGATTTATCAAAAGCATCCTCCAACACACCTACACAAAGGTGTCTTCTGTTGCTGAGGACCCACTTCCAGTGCATGTCACTATGCATGTCCGACATGCAGCCCTCCAGAACTACCACACACTACATGCCCCAGAATCCTCCAGGGAGATCCTCATCTCCTGAGTATTGATTGCCTTCACCTGTGCTTCATTAGGTTGCTTATTTATAAACTACTCACCGTCATACTCATTGTGATGGATTTGAGGTTCCCTTTGTGCTTTTCCATGTTTTTGACCATTCTCAGTGTTATATTATAATACTTGTTTTTGCCTTGCCTTGCCATATTCCTGTTTGCTCCTATTCTATTGCCCGTGCCTGCTCCTCGACTCTGTATTGCATTTGCCTTTTGGGATTTGTTTGCCTAGACTGTATTGTTGTTAATAAACTGTTCAATTGATTGTCATCCATGCGCGTCTGACCTATCTTGCGCCATGACAGAATACTTTGCCTACTTGCAGACAGCAGATTTGGAAGCCATAATGAATTCAATTGCAAAACAAAGCCAACTGTTGGAACACCAGCAGGTCTTAGAGGGATTCACCCGAACCATGGAATCTCTCGCCAAGCAACAACAAGAGCACCAGGCTCTGATGGCTCAGCTCACAATGCAATTGCAGGCTTTGGGTTCCTCCTCTTCCTCCAGACATACCGCTCCTGTGCTGCCCTCTCATCTGGTGGTTTCTGGTGATACTCCCAGTGAGTATTTCCGAGATGGTGATGGAACTCCTGACATTTTTGATGCAGTGTTCCATATTTTTCACCAGTTCCACTACCATTTCTGATCACGTGAAGATATCGTTCCTGATTTCCCGACTTACAGGCAAGGCTCTAAAGTGGGCTATTGGAGTATGGAATAGTTTTCATATAATGCCTTAAAATCAGTTCCTTGTCCAATTCAAGGCTGTCTATGATCACATGGCGGTCGAACCAGTGGAGAGTTGTTTGTTAAATTATGTAAAGGTAATAAGCCAGTATTTGAGTACACCTTTGAATTTCGGACTCCAGCCGTTAGTAGTGGATGGAATGGACCTTCGCTTATTCTAACTTTCCGTAATGGCCTTAATGAGGAGATATTAACCGAATTAGCCTGTAAAGATGAAGGGCTCTCCTTGGACCAGCATACGACACTGTCTATCCTACTGGATAATATGTTATGTGAACACAATACTCACAGAGCAATACTCCCACTCCCTCATCTCACACACTATGAAAAGGTCAACAACTCAGAACCCATGCAGTGCGACTCCTTACATCTGACACTAGAGGAGAAACAAAGATGATGTTGAGAGGTACGTTGCATGTACTGTGGAGCAGCTGGACACATCGACAGAGAACGTCCAGCTGTCCCACACAGAGACAAGGTGTCGACCCCTAAACAATAGGTGGATGCTTCTCCACACACTAATGTGGTGAGTGTTCCCACAAAGGGGTTGGTAACTAAATCATTCCTAATTCCAGTTATTTTGCACTGTCAGAGATCTCTGTCTGTTTTTGCTCTGATTGACTCCGGAGCTGAGGGAAACTTCATACACAGTACATTAGCCAAAGATCTACAGATCCCCCTCAACCTACTCCACCAACCTCTCAACGTTTCTGCCCTGTATGGGGACCCTGTGGGGAGGGGTTCTATATGTCAGAGGACCTTCCCCATCAAGCTACAGACCAGTGCATTCCATCATGAATTCGTTACATTCCTGGTTTTCGACTCCTAAGAATTCTCCATCATCTTAGGTCTTCTGTGGTTAAAGAGACATGATCCCCACATCTCTTGGCCCAACAAGGAGCTGTTAGCCTGGTCCCCATCCTGTCATCGGTATTGTATCCAGTACCCACCTTAGCCATCAACTCCCCTACTATAGAAAGCCCAGATATCCAAACTCCAACCCGTATTCCCCCCATATTCCAGGACCTGAGAAGTGTTTGGCAAACAAAGAGCCACGCATCTGTCACGTCCTTGCCCCAATGACTGTTCTGTCGATCTTATAGGGGGAGCACCTTTGCCTAAAGCCTGTATCTACCCTCTAATTTGAGTAGAGGAGCAAGCCATGAAATCCTATAACCAAGAAACCTAAGCCCAAGGCTTCATCCAACCTCCATCCACCTTTCCTGTGACTTCAGGATTTTTTTTGTGAAAAAGAAGGTTGGTGGGCTCCATCCCTACACAGACTATAGGGGGCTCAATCAGATAACGAAAAAATACACCTATCTCCTACCTTTAATCTCAGCTGTGTTGGAACAACTCAGAGAGGCTAAAGTGTTTATTAAACGACTTAAGAAGTGCATATAACCTGACATGAATTAGAGAAGCAAGTGGAAGACAGCATTCATTACCACTAGAGGGTACTATGAGTACAGGGTTATGCCTTTTAGCCTCAGTATAGTAACCTCCGTATTCCAGGAATTCATCAATGACGTCTTAAAGGACATGATTGGCAAATTTGTCATAGCTTACATAAATGATTTATTTGCCTGATTAGGGTATACACATTAAACATGTCCTCCATCTCCTTGAACATTGGGTTGTGGTCAAGGGAGAGAAATCAAAGTTCCACCTCCCGACAGCCACATTCCCGGGTTATATCTTAGGGGCCAATGGGGTCACTATGGATGATTGCAGTGTGGAGGTGATAACCAACTGGCCCAAAAAAAGCTCAGATAAAGAGCTTCAGCGTTTACTGTGCTCTGCCAATTTTTACAGGTGCTTCATTAGAAAATTTAGCACCACTGTTGGCCCTCTTACTAACCTCTTAAAGGGAGCTGTTAAAGCCATCAGATGGTCTATACAGGCTGAGGAAGCTTTCACAGCTCTGAAGATAGCTTTTACATCAGCCCCTGTCCTACAACACCCAGATGCTTCCAGGCCATTTGTGGAGGAGGCGGATGTCTTGGAGACTGGGATAGAAACCATCCTGTCACAGGAGTTGGGTAATCCCAGTAAATTACATACCATAATATTCTATTCTCAGAAACTCAACCCATTTGAGAGGAACTGTGGGATTGGGGAAAAAGAGCTGCTAGCTGTTAAACTGGCCCTAGAAGAATGATGATATTGGGTGGAAGGAGCTAATCATTCTTTCATGGTTTTGACTGAACACAAGAATCTCTACGTAACATTAAACAATTAATGTTTAAAACATGACGAGCCTGTTGGTCTTTATTCTTCTCCTGGTTTAATTTAAACATCACTTATCGCAATTCAGAGACTGACTTGTATCTTGGGCTCACTCAGGACACCATGGGGAATTACGCACAAGACAGCTTATCACCAATCGATATTGGTGGAAATCAGTAACCCAGGATGTGCATTGGTTCATTTCTTCTTGCTCCACCTGCTTTCAATGTAAAACCCCTAAGACCCTGTCATTACAAGTACTGGAACACACTTGGTCCCACATTACCATAGACTTTGTTACGGATTTAGCCAATTCCGAGGGGTATATGACAATTCTTACCATCACTGACTGTTTCTCCTGTGGAGTTAAGTTTGTCCTGTTCACGACCATACATACGGCCCTCCAAACAGCAGAGGCTTTGTTCAACAATGTATTCCGTAATTACGAGATCCCAGAGGACATCTTATCAGATAGAGGGCCCCAGTTCACCTCACGTGTTTGGTTGGCTTTTTTTGAACATAAATGGTGTGTCCATTAGCCTAACCTTTGGGTACCATCCCCAATCTAATGAACAATGCGTGTGCACTAATTAAGAACTTGGTAAATTTACATATCTTTTATTTTAAACAATCCTACGGACTGGTCCCATTTTTTATTATAGGCAGAGATAGCTCAAAATTCTCTGATCAAGTCTGCCACAGGCTTGACCCCTTTTGAATGTATCTTAGGATATCAGCCACCTATGGCGCCATGGACTGCCAGCCCCTCAGATGTTCCTGCAGTAGACAACTGGATGCAGAAGAGTCAAAAGGCCTGGGAGGAGACCCAACAATGCATAGAGGTGGTCCTTCAATGAAACAAAGAGAGAGCCAATCACCATCAGGGTCAGGCGCCAGTATATCAACCTGAGGACAAAGTTTGGCTGTCCATTCATGACTCTCATAACACCAAGAGATGTAACAAATTAAGAGCCAAATACATAGGCTCCTTCAAGATACTCAAAAAATTAAATGATGTGATGTATCAGCTGGATCTTCTCCCCAGATTCAAGGTTTTGTGGTCCTTCCATGTATATCTGTTGAAAGCCGGTGATTGTGTATGTGGTGCATCAACTGCTGGATTCCAGGAGATGCGGGGGAGTTCTATTGTATCTGGTTGATTGGGAGGGCTTTGGTCCAGAGGAGCACAGTTGGGTGCCTGCCTCTGATGTTCTTGACCCTGCGCTTATTAATGACTTTCACAGCAGGTACCCTGACAAGCTTGCCCATCGTTCCAGGGGTTGACCACACACTAGGGAGGAAGGCATGCACCCTGGGTGTGGCAGTATCAGCTAGGTTGTTCTAGGGGTTCATGTTCTGGCACAACGAGGGGTCCGTGGAAGTCCAGATGGTTCCTCCAGGTGACATGGGCATCCCTGTGCCTTGGCAAGCCCCATCTTTGGTGGGGGGTGGTAGGTTGTACTGTCATGCAGCCCTCTATACACTATACACGACAAGCCCCATGCAGCCCTCTATACACCATACACTACAAGCCCTAGAATCCTCCAGGGAGAGCCTTATCCCCTGAGTATTGATTGACTTCACCTGTGCTTCATTAGGTTGCACTACTCACAGTCATACTCATTGTGAAGTATTGCCTCTTTGTCATAGAGCATACCAAGCATTGAGAGTTTACCTTTGTGCTTTTCTGTTTTTTAAATTTTTTTACCATTATCATTGTTTTGTTCTGCTACACGTTTTTGCCTTGCCTGTTTGCTCCTATTCTCTCACCCATGCCTGCTCCTTGACTCTGTAATGGATTTGCCATTTTGAATTTGTTTGTCTAGCCTGTATTGTCAACAAACGGTTCAATTGATTGTCATCCATGAGCATTTTACCTCTCTTGCACCGTGACAATACATATATTTCCCTACCATCATCATTGTTATATTCATAGATGTTGATCTCTTTAACTTTTAATATATTAACTTTAATTAAGCTATTTTACACTAAGTTTTATAGAGGGTTACAGACTCCCTGCCAATCTTACTGAATTGCGTTTAATTTGCTCTGGAACGTGATATCAGTTTTCATGTTTTATTTTCATGTTACAAGCCACAGAGAGAGGCTTTGACTCCAGGTCAGTTAAGCATTGATCAATATTCAGAATAACTGTCTGGCAGGAGAGACACAGAGCTGATTGGTTATAATAAAGTATTCATAGCTTACGTGTCCATCTGTGTTCCTGCCAGCCACATCTCCTCTCTGAGAGTAGCAGATGCGTTACATTAATCAAATTTATTGAAAGCACACTCTAATTATAAGTTGTGCATGAGGAAGACAGAAAGAGAAAAGCAGAGATATCCTCATAAGAGTGCTCTAATGTGTGTGCATGAACGCATGTATGTGTGTCTATGTATCAGCGTGCGCACGAGTGTGTATATGTCTGCAGCTGTTGTCTCATTGCTATTCAGTTGGCATCGGCCTCGCTAAAATAGGAAGCAATTACACAGTGAACCTGCAGTTAAAGTTTGACTGGCAGCTGATGTTTAATGCATGCTCTAGAGCAAGAAAGCGGCAGGGCCAGCAGGGGATGAGGGCCATGCTCTTGGGCCCAGACGCCGCCCCCCGAGGCCGGGATGTACGGCAAGCCCTGGATGCCTGGCACCGGGACATGCTTCTGGAATAAACACTGACACCAGGAGCTTAGGCAAGTGCTGGCAGTTTAGCCATAATGGACATGTGACACCCAACTTGAAGTTGAGCAGGGCAAGATCCTCATGTAACAAGTCTAGACCAGATTATGGCTCTCGAAATTGCTGCCGTCACTGAGAGGCACTGAGGGATGTGCTATCATACTGCAGAATGGAAGTATCATTTTGCCTCTTCGGTATCTTATAAGTTATTCATTACATTTCAGCAACTGCTTCAAGTGTTCATGGTACACTAGTTGGCGAAAAGTCTCCAAAGTTCATTTTTTCTCATAAATGTTCCATAAATTTAAGAGGAGATTAAAGAGTGTCCAGTAGTATACACTTTGTAGATTGTGACCTCAAAAATTGAAGCCAACATCCCATCTTCTAGGATGCACTTTTTAAAAGTACTTCCTCGCTGTTCAGAGGAGCTATACAGTCAGGACTGACACTTAACTTCACCTCTCATTCGATTTTGCAAAGAGCAGCATGGTGAATCTTTCTCTACTGCCATAATGGGAAGTAACATCCAGCCTGTGTGCTCCCGGGTCACAGGTGGGCTTCATTTAGGGAACACTGGGCCACTCCACAGTGCTGTGTATTGCATTCAGGACAAGCTTCATGGGCATTCACATCCATTAGAAGAGGAACTTGCAAGCCTTTATATTTTTCTACAGGAAACAGGAAACAGGAAAATAATTTTACATATAAAATAAATTAATAAATGTAGCTTTTTTTTTTTTTTTTTTTTTTGCTAAGAGCTCTCAGAGCTCTGAATCTAAAAAAGAGAAAAAGCAGTAAAGTCAGATATAGCCACTGCTCCTCTCAAAAATGTCAAGAAGCACGCTGGCCATGGAGTGGTTTCATCTGCCGCATATGTGTGCTGATTGGGTCATATACACAAACTAATCAGAGAATGTTTGATGAGCACCTAGTGCATTCAGCTAGTGTTTTTACAGGAAGGATGTGCAGGAAGTGCCACCCTGAAGCACTGTGGGATACTGAAATACAGGAAGCGATGACGCTCATCAGGAGGCTGATGATGATTGACAGGCATTATTATTATTCCAATTTGAGATATGCACTTCCACATTCCCCCTCTGACAGGCCATCATAATACCAACGGACTATCTCTGGCCTTAAATGCAGGATACTCACTTGAAACCATGGTTACCAGATGAGTGAGTGATTTGAGGAGCAGGATAAATAGGCCTCTCCCAAAACTGATGAAGCGTAGAAGAAAGGGAGAGTCCACTGCAGGATGACAACTAAGTAGGAACTCACTTTTACATGTTTTAAAGAGCTCTTCAAACATCAAGAGTTCCTCTGCCACATCTCACAAAATGGAGGGAGTCACTGGCACTAGTTTTTGGAGGTTTAGGGATTTTGGAAACTTGAGACTAATCAATCTCAACTCATTTTAAACAAATTAGAAAATCTCATTATTTGGAGTTTGTGTTCACCTTGTCTGGGAATGTATGGGGTTACTGTAGTTAATGGGATGGTAATTAGTGTTTGATATAATAATTAAACATGATCTGTTCCCAACAGTACTGTGTTACTCAAGCTTGGTGTAATTATGCACTGTAGAGCCTGAGGCCACCAATGCTTTACTCACACCCAAAACGCCTTTGTTTGTGTGTGAAAGTGGAGAGTAGGACACATTTCTCTCGCAAGCCTGCTCACAGCAGCATGTTTATTTTGGTAAGATTAATCATTAAATACATAAGATACATTCAAATAAGAATGACTGGTCTGTAAAATAACTTGCTTGGCGCTCAGGAAGTGGACTTGCAACCCCATGCCCTAATTTGGTAACATTTCCAGACACACAGGAGCTGCTACAGTTATAGGCTGTGTAATGTGTTGACATAGTTGGAGGGATGTCTAGAGTGGTGCTTGGTCTCAGCATTGGAATTTAAAAGATAAAAGACACAAGAGCAGGACATCCTTTATTCAGTAAATCCTTGCAATCACATTCTAGGCAAATCAAAATGGGAAATTCAGGTGAAATTAACATACCACAACTTGTCCAAAATTTGGAACAGTAAAACAACTCTGACTAAATGGGGTCTTCCAATAGAGATGTGTTTGAGGCAACTCCATGCTGGGCCAGACATTGCAAACATCACTGGGACTTGTGTGAGTGTGAATTAGATTATTTATAGTGTTTTTGTTTCCTTAAATTTGTTGTTATTGATTACCATTATGATGTCTGAAGATGGTGTGAAGTCAATACAGTCTAGTAATGGTATGCAGGGTGTCAGAAACAGTCCTGAGAGTCTCTGCACTGAAACAGACTCGGTACTCTGTGTGGATGTGTGCATGTGCCTTTGAGCTTCACTCTGAGAGCAAAGAGAATGTAAACACAGCCAGACATCTTTAAATCGCTGGCTCTTAAAGGAGCCTTGGAGCTGAGACATGCTGGAAGGAGTGTGAAAGAGACAAAGTGAAAAACACTCGCAAAAACTGATGGCATAGATGGTACAAAGCTATAGCAGAGCTTCAGCGGGTGCTGTGGGTGTCATGCACCCACGGCCAACTATGCAGAGAAGCCTCCAGAAAGCAGGATTTATGAAACCATAGCTTATCGTTTTACATTTAAGAAATAAGTTATACACAATGTCTGGCCATTCTCATTTTTACATTCGCTCGGGAAAAGTACAAACGTGCTGCTTCCCAGATTCCACCACTTTGCTTAGACTGTTTCCATGGAATCGTGAAGTGCATTTGAAAGAGTCAGAATACATCTGATACATTAAACACAAGCATGTTGTTGAACAACAAAATAAGTGAAACAGACATTAACATTCATATACGTGCGTTCTTGATTTTTACAATGTAGAAACAATTTTTACTGTGTGATTGTTCAGATATTTATTGTAATATTTGTACTAGGGTTAAATTCACAGTTCTATGTATTTTGTTAGTGTAGGTTTTATACAGTTTTTGTAGGCTTTATCGCTTGTACCCATATACCGAGCATGCACGTTCAGTCCCTTGTACAAAGATAACAGTACAACTAGAGACAAATATAATCCTGCATCCCTATCTCCAACAACCTTGGGTGGCCTTGATTAAGCACCGAAAGGGTTTCTAATCTACAGGAGGAATATGACCATATGACCAGTGACCAGGATTTATGGTTCACATTTCCTGGCAAGATCTTATGGTCTGACTTTGTGTTTCTGGGCTCACTTTGTTAACTTTGCTCTTCTTGCCATCAGAAAGTTGTATAGACAGTGCTTCAGTCATATCTGAAGGTTTCTGTGGCAGCCAGAGACTCTTTAGAGATGAGACACTTCGTGCTTGAAATGTGTTAAACAGAGTGCTCCCATGCTGAGTCTCCTCTCAGCCCACCACACAGCAAACCTGTTGCTTCAAAAGACTGTGTGGGTTCATGGCAGTAAACATACATGCAACAAACCTTATCTTTTGGCCTTTAAGTGGGGTTGCCTTTTTATTCTATGAAGATTTTTGGCTCCAGCTGTGTTCGTGGAGCTTGTGAAGGACAGTATAATGCTTTGCACTCAGGTACAGCCCTCCTAGAAGTAACTCCTTTCTTTTTTCTGCCTTGCTCTTTCTCATTCTCTCTCTCTCTCTCTCTCTCTCTCTCTCTCTCTCTCTCTCTCTCTCTCTCTCTCTCTCTCTCTCTCTCTCTCTCTCTCACACATACATACACACACACACACAGAGTGTCAACCTGATCTCGATAACAAGTGCTCCTCTTGCTGACTTTATAGTGCAAATGGGTGTGATACTCAAAGCGCAGGGTACATTGGCAGGGGAATAGGACTTCCCTGTATTATTTATATTCCACAAACCCTCCAGCCTCCAGCTTTAGTTCATCGACATACAGCCTAATGAAGCTCTGCTGAGGGTACACATGAAACAAAGGCTGAATTTTATGCAAAAAATACACCAATGTGCATCTTTGACTGGAAGTCATTTAATCGTAAACAAACACGCCAGTACAGGAGGCAAACTGCTGGCCAGCGGTCTTTTGTTTCGGGTTCTCTGCCCTTTTCCCCATCTCCTCTCATATTCTCGCTGTATATCAGACTGCTGGGACTTTTGACCTTGTTGGTAGTAAGTGTTGCCATGGAGATCCTAACTGAAGCAAACACATGTATTTGGGATCCTGGGAGATGTCCCAAAATGGCTCATGCCTTTACTGGCTTTGGACACAGAAGTTAGCTGAGTTCCAGATCATTACTGTACCAGTCTGACTGCTGCACCTTTCTCACATTATTACCCTGCCCTCCTCTGTGTTCTCACTTTCTCTCTGCACCTGGCACGCTCCCTCAGCTATCTTCTTCTTGCCTTCATGTCTGCCTGCCTCCTGGCCTCTGAAGGACAACAACACTTCTTTGTTTCCTCCTAAACTCAAGTCTGAGTATGAGTGAGCTGTGCTCACTGAAGTGAAGGCTGAGCTTTTGTGGGTACCCTAAGCCTGACATATTGATTGACTCTTACTCAGATGATGAATAGAGCTGTTCCCACTCCTCATCCGTATCTTGTTATGGATCAAGTACCTGAGATAATATTTCACAGCTAACTGACAAGATTGCTGTTGAACAGGAGGGAGAGCTTGGTGGTTTATTACAGTGTAGGGGGAAACATTTTGGTAACAGTTCAGATATTTTTTGCCTTTAAAAACTAACGATAACAATTACCAAAGTCATAATACTGTTGTTTGGCATCAAAGTGTATTAGGAACACCATTTGTTCTCAGAAGAGCCAGAAGAGAGTTCTTTGTGGCATGGATTCCACAACATTGTGGTAACATTCCACAACATTGTGGTAACCTTGGTTAAGGTTAACATGATTTCAGTATGTAATAGCTGCAGATTTATCAGCTCCACAATAATACTGTGAATCTCCAATTCAACCACATGCAAAAAATTTACTGGATTCAGATCTGGTGACTGGGGAGGCCATTGAAATGCATTGACCTCACTGCCATAATCAGGTAAGGTATATTTATTGCAAATTGTGGCCATAAAGAGATACACATGGCTAGCATCAAAACTTGGATAGACTGTGGCATTCAAACGATGCTCAGCTGGTATTAGGGGGCCCAATGTGTGCCAAGAAAACATTTCCTTTTCTACATCACCAACACTAGGCTGATCTGCTGACACAAGCCAAAACTAAACATCTTGCTATTTATGTGAAATTCTGAAATACTTTTCTGTTTACCACAGTTGTAACGGGTGGTTATTTGAGTTACCATAGGCTAGTCAGCCAGAAGCCACCCAGCCGTTCTCTGTGCTCTTTCATCAAAGCGACATAACCACCCGCAGAAGTGCTGCTCGCTGGGTGTTTTTGTGATTTTCGCACCATTCTGTCTAGGCTTGCTGGAGAGTTCTGTCCCAAAGGATGAGATCAATCAGGCATTCCCATCTGGATTGGTATTGGTTTGGAGCTTTGCTGGGAGGTTATGGTAATCAGATATTGTTAAAAAAAAAAGCCCGTCTTCCTGGGCGAGGGGTAGGTCTCTATGCTTTTTGGATGTATTTAAGGTTTCTATGGTCTATATGCACAATGAATTGACAGAGAGCTTACCCCAAACTAATAACACTCCTCCAGTGTTAGCTTAGTGCCAAGGAGTTTCCCATTGCTGACATCATTGAATTCACTGTGTGGGTCAGTTTCTAGACAAAGAAAACAATAGGATGAAGCTTAGGTGGTTCTTTCATCTTCTGTGAGAGGTCATCTCTAATCCCACCGCAAATGTGTCTGCTTGTACTCTGAAGGCCAGTGATGGGTCTGGACAGCAACAGATTGTTATGAAATACATTTAACAGTGTTATGTGAGGTCAGTAGGTAACTACCCTAGAATATGTAACTGCCCTAGTCAGTAAGTAACCACCCTAGTAAATGTAACCGCCCTAGTCAGTATGTAACCACCTTAGTAAATGTAATTGCCCTAGTCAGTAGGTAACCACCCTAGTAAATTTACCCACCCTAGTAAATGTAACTGCCATAGGCAGTACATAACCACCCTAGTCAGTATGTAACCACCCTAGTAAATGTAACTGCCCTAGTCAATATGTAACCACACTAGTAAATGTAACAACCCTAGTGAGTATGTAACCACCCTAGTAAATGTAATTGCCCTAGTCAATATGTAACCACACTAGTAAATGTAACAACCCTAGTGAGTATGTAACCACCCTAGTAAATGTAATTGCCCTAGTCAGTCTGTAACCACCCTAGTAAATGTAACCACCCTAGTGAATATGTAACCACCCTAGTAAATTTAACTGCTCTAGTGAGTATGTAACCACCCTAGTAAATGTAACCGCCCTAGTCAGTATGTAACCACCCTAGGAAATGTAACTGCTCTAGTCAGTCTGTAACCACCCTAGTAAATGTAACTGCCCTAGTCAGTAAGTAACCACCCTAGTAAATGTAACCACCCTAGTGAGTATGTAACCACCCTACTAAATGCAACCGCCATAGTCAGTATATAACAACCCAGCAAATGGAACCGCCCTAGTCAGTAAGTAACCACCCTAGTAAATGTAACTGCCCTAGTCAGTATGTAACCACCCTAGGAAATGTAACCACCAAGTAAATGTAACTGCCCTAGTCAGTCTGTAACCACTCTAGTAAATGTAACCCCCCTAGTCAGTAAGTAACCACCCTAGTAAATTTAACTGCTCTAGTCAGTATGTAACCACCCTAGTAAATTTAACTGCTCTAGTGAGTATGTAACCTCCCTAGGAAATGTAACTGCCCTAGTCAGTAAGTAATCACCCTAGGAAATGTAACTGCCCTAGTCATTATGTAACCACCCTAATAATGTGACTGCCCTAGTCAGTATGGTACAGACTAAAAAATCGAATCACATAAACACGGCTTTACTTGTCTGAACCAGTAAAGGTGAAAGGCTTTTAGGGGTCTCGGTCACCAGTGGAATCTGTATCATTAGCCCATGTTAACCAGGTCTAGTTAATAGGCTTTGGCTATACTAATGATTTCATATTCAAGAAACTCCCACTTCTCAACTGAGTGCTAGGCAATTTCTAACGAGTAGGCTGCTGTCTTTTTGCTTTGTTTTTTTTAAAATAAATGACTACATCAACTAAAAGGATGTTGCTAAATTGCAATCATTATATTCCAACAAAGTATGAAAAATTGGGCTCAAAAAAGCCACAACATTCTGTAGCCTACCTATGTTGGGTCTTAGACTGCTGGAGAAGGGACTTGATCTATGGACAACCTTTACACATCTGCTGAGTTGTTCATGTATCAACACATCAAATACAGCAGCTTGTGGGTGCCTTTACTGGTTGGCACTGCAGACGACCATTGTTCCAAACCTCTGGTAGTTCATTGATTAGCAATCCAAAAATAATGGAAAGTAATCAAAATGTGCTACTATAATAAGTTAATCATTTGAATTAGGTTACGAATACATTTTAATACATAATCAGTAATCTGTAATGAAGTACATTAGTAACCCTCCCAACCTTGATGCCACAGTATGGATGCTGTAGTGAATCAGTGTTTCTGGTTACTGAAAACGTCCTTAGCAGGAGACAGTGTGGAAAGCAGTGTAGCACATAGCACTGCAATTGTTCTCATTAATCTGGTTGACGAACTCCAAGAAGTGCTGCAGTTCCTCAAAGGGGGATTGGACAATCGACCAACTCCATACACACACCCTCTAAACTTAAGTAATCTTGTCAGTGCTCCAGTAACATAATTAGCCCTATCCTCATAAGACAGGCATACTAGGCCCACTGAATTGATCTGGATGTCATGAATTGGCTGAAGTAGCTTCTAATGGAATACCTTGGCGAAGAAGGGTGACAGCCAGTGCTGATGAAGGTGTGTGACATTACTGAGGTGTTGCTAGATGTCCAGATGTTATCTTTGCATTTTCCGCCTTCCTGAACCTGATGATCAATTTACATTTGAAAGTATGCTTAGAGATAATTTGTTATATACTTTGCAATACTTACTGCAGTGGACATTTAAGGGAAGGGACTCCTGTATTTGAGACTGACCTATTTGATTCCCATTATATTCTTTATAACAAAGAAAGAGATCTGTTGAGTCTGGAGAGGTGGGAAGATGAATCAACGCCCATTTCAGGGCCTGCTCTATGTATTGCTCCACATGTGCAATTTTGAGTGGACCCAAAAAACGGTGGAAACAGTAGAAAGTCAAAAACAGCCTCATCTCTCTCTCCCTCTGTACCGTCACACTTACCTGGAAAGTTTGCTAGACAGTTATTAATGCTACCATGATGTGAGTTGCTGCAGCTATGATAGCTGCTGGTATTGATGCATCATTTTGAGGCAGGTATCTAGCATATGGTCACTTTTGATTGGTCAGTGAAAATACAACCTTTTTATGCAATTACAATTTAATAGATAAGACTCAAGGAATTCTGAGCCTTGCTCCATGAGAGAATTCTCTTTACTTGAGAGAGAAATGTGCCCCAAAGGAGCAGGGAGGATGGCCAACTCCTGGCTAAGACACTCGTTAGCAGTCAAAAGTTGCTGGATACAAGTTGCAGCTGTCTCACAGTCTCTTCTTCAACTGCGGTGTCCAACTTCCTTTGGCTCTATCTACTTTTCCATGGCAGTCTTCTGTCAGAGTTCATTCACACAAATGCAAATTTAAAGGCAATGCAAATAAACATTGAAGAGGAAGAAAACACCACACAAACTAGAAATGCGCACCTTGGAAAGGTCAGCATTTATCACTAGTTGTAAGAAAACCTCCCAAAGGACACCGGGACAATCCCAGGAAGAATTTACTCAGGGAATAATTACAATCCTAACTCTGAACTGATGTCAGTACTCAGCACAGGTGTCCATGACACCAAACAGCTAGAGCATAGACTAGTGATAAGAAAAATTATGAGAGATTTGTTTCAATATGCAGTGTAATAACTACATTTAAAACCAATTAAATTGTTCATAAAAATGTAAGGAAAGACAAATATTGAAAGGAAAATAACAGTGATTAAAGCCTTAGTTCTTTGCCACAGTTATATAGGTTTGATGATATGCACCCTTGCACCACTGTGTTAAAAACAATTGTGGTATTGTGTTAATATACTGCAAATTAAATATCCACTTATGAACTTCTGCACGTGTAGGGTAACTGCCTGTACTATAGGTAATCTACCTGAAAATCATTAACTTTGCCATGACACGTGTTCATTTTCTTCTATGATTTTTTATGTTAAACACACTTCTGTCCAATGTATGTATGTATAAATCAAGCTGTAAACCCTTACACTAAATCATCTTGTTCCTCTACATACGTAGGGAAGGATATGCCAGTAAGACTTATGCCTCCTTTGACACAGCCACACAGTCGATTATTAATTACTCTCTTATTTGCTCTTTTTTTTTGTTGTTGTTGTCTTTCTTTTGTTCAAAACTTTGGTTGTAATTAGGAGTTTGAAGCTCGAGGGACACTATCAGTCCTTATGCAATCCATTTGCCTTTTTAACAAGGTGAATTAGGAAGGACGTCTTGCCTCGCTAAAAAGCCAGTAAGCAAGCAGCGTGTTGTCGAATAAGTTTAAAAAACATTCTTTCATGTATGAAATGGGACCAGCTGTGATGTGGCTGTGAACTGTGTGCAAGAAGACACGGAGCCGCGAGTGACTTTGCTTCCACAGGTGCGGTTCTATCAGCTTTCACAACTTAAACTGGAAATGAGGGAATGTGAGAGGGCCAATGGGCCAGAGGAGAATGAATCAAACTGCTGGACTCGGGGAAAGGGCCTTTAGTCATGTTGTTTAGTTCACCACTCTCTTTGAAAGGGGGAGGGTAGGGGAGAGTTGGGGGCTTTTCGAGAAGCATTGTTTTTTCCACACGGGTTTTTATTGTTTGTTTTCTTTTGGGAAAGATTGGGTTGTCAGGCGCTTGATGGGTGCTCGGTGGGAACATAATGTAATGCCACAGAGCGCAGCGCCTTTATGCTGCAGACTAACCTGACAGGTAATCTGGGAAAACAAACTCAATATTTCTCCCTCATACGGCTTGTCTGGGCCTGCCCTCCAGGCCAGCTATGCCCCACCCTGCAGTGCTATACTGGTCAATATTTCTTATTTGGGACATGTTGCTTCAGTGAGTCTGGGTATAACTGTGTCTTCGGGCTGTAGGGCATACAGCCTTCATATCTGCTATTAGCGTACATCACCCAGGGGAAATAGCCACTCAGCCACTTAGAAGCTCCCTGCCAACCTCAGGCTACACGCACTGGAAGCAGACAGGCAGCATATGGCTTTGTCAATCATAATAAACCCAAATTTAAACCTCTGATACCAGACAAAAACTAACCTTTACAATTTTCTTACTGTGTACATTTGGATTATATGAGTCATTTGTAAAAACCGGGAGTATTAGTGTGACTCATATGAGTTAAAAAGCTATTTTGTTCAGAGCAATGCAAACTGATAGACGGGGAGTATAAAGATTCTGTCTGGATACATTAAAAATCAAAGCAAATTAATCATGCCTTCTAATATCCAAGTAATCTTTAGTTAGAGAAAGCTGACCTTTTCTGTTCCTAAACAATCATCACTAGCATTTTAAAAGAGTATAAGAATGAAATAGCATCACAAATTGATTCCATATTGATACCACATTTAATGCAATGCTTGTACTACTAGAATGCTTGTAATATAATGTTTGTAATACTTGAATTCTAGGTGGTGATTAACTTTATTGTTAATCCCTGAACATGCACATGGTTATGCATATGAATGACTACTACAGTCTCACATGCACATGGGAAGGTGATATGCTTGTGCTTAGCCCTCGGCATGCCCTAGACATGCAGATGTAAAAGAAAGCACAGGCTTAAAGCTAACCGAACCTTCCTGCACCAATGCAGATGCCAAACATTTTACAAAACCTGAACATCACTCTCAAACTTGAGCCTGCATCTGTATTCCCTCAAATGGTGCATGCCTCGTTTGCATATCTGAGGCATGAATAATAGCCTTGACCTCTCCTTTAGGTATGGTTGACCCAGGCGTAAGGTCCTGGCCATTCCGGAGCGACACCCATCACCCTGCTGTCATAGAGACAAGAAGAATAAAGACACCAGTCACATGTGATGACACATCACAGGGGTTGCTCCCAGCCAAACCTCCCAGCCAATCATGAGCCGGATGCCCAAAAGAGCTTTCATTCAGTGGGCCCTTTAATATTGTGCTTCCCTAAATGTCTTTTTTTTTTTTTCTCCCCAGATTGCACTCCTTCCTTCATCTTCTTTTTTCAGTGAAGAAAAAATAAACGTGCACAGAGGGGTTGGGTGGGGTAGAGGTATATATGTGGTAAATTATTGCTGTGCTCGATTGAAATGCATTAACTTCAAGTGCTGAGGGGTGCGTGGGGAGTGACGGCAATAAAACACAGTTCGGGTATTTTTCATTTCCAGAGGAGAGATTGTCTCCCTCGGGGTAGGAACTCACATCCATGCACACACTGGTTATGGGACTAAGACTTTGCGCTGCCGTATTATTAGACCACATGTAGCAAGAGAACATAAACCAAAATTCACAAGACGTTATCTGATGTTGTCATATCCACTGATGCATTGTATATGAGAATGGCTGAGATTGTGGAAAAGAACAACTTAATACCAGACCACCATTCAGTCTGACTTGTCTTCTAAATAAATGGTAGGGACAGCAGGAGAGAAAAAGAGAGAGAGAGAGAGAGAGAGAGAGAGAGAGAGAGAGAAAGAGAGAGAGAAGGTTGATTTGTGTGTCTTTCTGAGCACACTTCACTTTTACATTGCACTCTGTATTATCCTGACTGCTCAAAATTTAACACCTAAATCTTAACACCACACTCACACCTTCACTTTTTCTTCTATATCTTCTTCTCTCTCTCCTAGTCAGACAGACAGCCACAGACTATAATGTAGTTTGGATGGATTCAGGAGAAAGGCTGTGTTTACTGAACATGAGTAGAATCCCAACACATGTTCTCCAGCAACTAATTCCACCTGCACCCACAGAAAATAAATTATATTC
>NC_137503.1:30745000-30795000 GCF_041902795.1 Electrophorus electricus
AATCATCCTGAAAATCATGACAATCTCTTACAGAGATTCATTACATTGTTGCTTTTGGAAACTTTGTGAGGACCTTAGAAAAGAACCAAAAGAAAGATGAGAGAAAAAGACAGACAGTGAGAGACAGAGCAGGATGAAAGATGAAGACAGACAAAGAGAGAGAGAGAGAGAGAGAGAGAGAGACTGGGTGTGGCAGCATTGCCTTCTCCAGCATCCCTCTGCTGCTTTGCCTCGTTTCCCCTCGGTACTCTCCCTAGGGCTGCCCCCCACACCTCTCTCCCTCTATCCTTGTCTCTCTTGCTCATGGGCTTTTACATTTTCCCTCTTTCTCCCTATCTCGCTCTCTCTGGCTGTCTGTCCGTGTTAGCTCATGTTTCCTTTTCGCTGCTGGTGGTGACCTGTGTCTCCAACAGTATCTCTCACGCTTTTTTGGCATCTCACACACACACACACACACACACACTCTCCTACCTCTCCCATTATCACTCTCACAGACATAGCCTTAGAGAAGAAATTGCTGAATGGAGGTGCTTGCTCTCTCTCTCTCTCTCTCTCTCTCTCTCTCTCTCTCCCTCTCTCTCTCTCTGTGAACATGAGTTCAGGCCATGAAAGAAAAGGCCTGGGGCTTCAGACACTGGATTTAAACTAGACCCATCGCTGAAATCCTCAATCAACCAGACGGAAGAACAAAGACCCTGCATCTGGAGGGCTGGAGTGCCTTACTGTGCGACAGAGCCACAGCAATCCAAAGAAAGAGCGAGCGACAGGGACATGGAGGGTGGGCTAGAGAGAGAGGATGGGGAAGACTCAGAGTGAGTGAAGGAGAAAGAAACAGAACGAGAAACAGACCGTGTGCATGTGTATTTGTATGACTGGGGGGTGAGGGGTTAGCTGTACGTCAAAGCCCTTTGGAACAGCTGCTGAAATCTATATAATGCTCTCCAGAATTACTGGCATCCTTGGTAAAGATGAGCTAAACCTCTGATGAAAGAACATCTGTTGTTTATCAGTTTGATCTTATACTGAAAAATGGCATGAATCTTACCTTCCAATTAGACAAAATTATGCAATGATAAATAAAATCCTCACAAAAAGTCTTTTATTTCTCAAAAACATTGTTTCTCATATATTGGCACTCTGGCATTTACTTTGTACAGCCTGCGCTTGCCAAGATAACAGCACCGAGTTTCCTCTTACAGGGTGAGGAGAATGCACATAAAGAGATCATTGCTTCATGCAACATCTCTCCAGATGTTTTGAGTCCTACACATTTACTTGGACTTGGCTTGACCTCATCCCACAGATTTTCAGTGGGGTTTAAGTCAGGGGACTGTGATGTCCATTGCAGAAGCTTGCATTCTGGGTCAGTAAATCATTATTGTGTGGATTTAGAGGTCCACTTTGGGTCATTGTTGTACTGGAGGATTCAAATTCAATCCTGTCTTAGCCTTCTGGCAGAGGCAAGACAGAATTTAAAATCTTGGCAAAACTGTGAGACAATTTAAAAATCCCCAAGGATCTTCTGGTCCATAATGTCAGGCATTCTAATGATTAAACACAGCCTCTGGAAGAAACACAGTCACACACTTTCGCAGATCCACCACCGTACTTCATTGTGGGTCTTAGATCATTTCCTGCAAGGCCTCAACTTCTCTTTTTTTAGTGTGCATTGCCAAAAACCTGTTCTCACCTGACCACAGGACCAATTTCCAACCAAAGTTCCAATTATGCTTAGTGAATTCCAGGTGCTTACTTTTGTAGCTTGCAACAACAGGCATATTTCCTGCAAACCTTTTAAATAGTTTGCAGGCATAGATGTAAAGTCTAATTGTACTGAACTGAGGGATCAACCAACTCCAACTCCAATTATTTTCGCCTTCAGACAAACATTTTGCCTTCAGAAACATCCTCCTCAGTAGAGTTGATAGCCATGTGTGACCTCTTCTAGGCTAAGTTTAATTTCTATATCCTATTGATACAAGAGGTCATGGATTACCACTTAAGAGCTGCCAGAATTCAGAAGACAGAATTCTTCAGGGGAAGATATTGATGACAAAAGAGACATTTACAATGTTACTTAAGATGATATCAGTGGTGTTTTCCACCATCGATTCACTTTATTTATCACACAAACACTAAGCTGTTATTATTTTTTAAATTACGCGCACAATAAACTGCTTAAGCATTAACTATAACATTTATTATATTATCTACTATATATTTAGGCCTATATAATCACATATCATTGTAACATGGGAGGCAAGGCAAGATGCAAAGATGAGGTGTGTTGCACAAGCACAGACGCTTATTAAAACATAAACCAAAAACGCAAACAGCAGCACTATGTGAAATGAGACGAAATGCACTATGTGATAATTGAAACTAGGTGGTGAACTAGCTAACTGTATTTTTAATCTCTGTGAAAACATCAGCATTAATTTACTTCTGGATGGCTGATATACTGCTGCCAGATTTAACTATTGGCTGCAAAGAGTCACAATATTTATTAGCTGACTGATACTGATTAAGTTAATACACTTGTCCTTTGCTAATTGCACTGTGATTGCTTGCTTTTCGCGGCACAAAACTGCTTAGTGTGCTCAGCCTCGAGCAGGGGGGCGGCAATCAGGCCGGAGGGGAGGGCAGAGAGGAGCAAGGGGAGATGGAACAGAGGCACACATACGAGGGGGGACCAAATGAGGAGGGGGACCAATGTGCAGAGAATTTTCTCTTTTTTTTTGCATTTTTTATTGTATAGAATTACTTAATTTGAATTTATAATCGAATTTTAAAAACATATGTTGAAAGATGGGTTTTTGATCAATTAGGGGAAGGGGCCAGGAACTGCACATGGCTGGTAAATACTGTGTGCTGAATGACAAATATATTTGCATAAGAAGTTCTAGGGATGCAAATAATTATAATTATTCTAATCTTTTTTTTTTTTTTTTACCAAAGATGACAAAACCTCTAGAAGGCATTGCAAATGGGCAAGACATCATGCTCCATTTTGTGAAAACATATGTGTGTGCATGAGTGTGCGTGTGTGCGTGCGTGTGTGTGTGTGCGTGTGTGTGTGCGTGTGTGTGAGCGTGCGTGTGTGTGTGTGCATGAGCGTGTGTGTGTGTGTGTGTGTGCGTGCGTGCGTGCGTGTGTGTGTGTGCGTGTGTGTGTGTGCGTGCGTGTGCGTGTGTGCGTGTGTGTGTGTGTGTGTGTGTGCATGAGTGTGTGTGCGTGTGTGTGTGTGTGTGTGTGTGTGTGCATGAGTGTGTGTGTGTGTGTGTATGTGTGTGTGTGTGTGTGTGTGTGTGTGTGTGTGTGTGTGTGTGTGTGTGTGAATATACATGTGGCTGTGAGTGTATGCCTGGCACAACTCCTCCTGGCTCCCAGGTGCCCTCTCTTCATCTAAATCGCATTATCAGCCGTTCTGGAGTGGCTCTTCCTCCTGTGCAGATGGCACCGCTTTGCCTCCTGAGCTTTGACTGCGGGGCACGGGAAGAGCGACGGGTGAGTGCGGTTTGCTCACATCTGCCCTTTAAGAGCTGGCGGCTGCGTCTTGAAGGAGGCGAGGCCTGGCCACTTCCGCGCGCCTCGTTCATTATGCTGCGCAGGTATGGCCATCCCTGCCCGACTCAGCGGATGGCAGATCGCCACGGTGCCAGATTAGCAGCGAAACGCGGCTCCGTTCATGTAAAATAGATCTGCTCCTGAAGTGCGGCACGCTTCAGCCCAACCCGCCTCTACCGTGGCCCTCCAGCAACGCTAATCTCCGCTAATTAAAACAGGTGCCGCCACACCTCACCTTCAATAATGGATGTTATTGAATTTATGAATTGAAAAATCGCTTCCTTTCGCTCTCTCTCCGGAGACCCCAAATAGACAGCGGGGCAAATCCCTCTCTCGCTCTCTCTTTCCTCTCTTCTCATCTCATCTCTAACTTTCTTTCACCCTCTCATAATCTTCGCTCAGATAAACATTTCCCTTAAAGCAATAGTATGGTGGCTTGCTTTGTTCACATCTGGCAGAGTTCTGGTCTAATCCTGATGCGGATGTGGGCCGCAAAATTGAGGATTAAGAGAGGAATAATCTGCATTAATAATTTTCTGCTTTACAGACCTGGGCTGATCAGACTGATGTGACGGAGCTCAGCGTCACAGATGCTGGGCTAAAGAATGAAAACTGCTTCCTAATGAGAAATAGAACATGCTCACACTGTTTAGAAACCTGTTCTCTTGGTGTAATGCAGGTGAATTAGTCAAACAAAAGATGCAGTTAAGGAATTATAACATTCCAAAGGCAAGCTGACATTCAGACAGCTAAAAATGGCTACTGTAAAATGGCTATAAAAAGTGGTTAAAATCATCTACTCAAACCCTTAGAAATATTTTGAAGGCGGTACCTCACAAATGTCTCACAAATTTAATTAAGCATCTCAAATTGCCAATGATATGTGATTTGTGACTTACCACAGTAAAGGACTTACTAACATTAAAAGTGTTACGATGTTTCTCAAATTTAGCATTGGTGCTCAGCCGGTTTTTACTGCATTAGTGTTCCTGAGGCTGAAAATGTAGTGTTGTTTTCCATAGTGAACGGGTCATCTTACAGCCACGGATCAGCCAGGATTCCTCTTTGTCACTGTGACATCAATACACATAAATTATGAACTGCTTATCAATGGGCTGACAGCAAATCAGAATTCTTTATTACTCCAGTGACCAATAACTCTTTGACGTAGCATAACCTGGGGGGGGGGGGGGGTGAGTTGCATTTCACGCTTTGGCAGGCTGTTAAAAATGAGAGATAGCAAGAGAGAGAGAGGGAGGGAGGTTCTAGGCAATTGGATAGACGAGTGTACCTTGGAAATTACCACAGGGAGAGAAACAAAATGAAAAAGGAGTGAGATATAGATGGATGAAAGGAGAGAGGAGCGAGGAAGAAAGGCGCACTGATGTACTTACAGCCACTCTCACTCTCTCGCTCGCTCTCTCTGTGCATGTGTGTGTGTGTGTGTGTGTGTGTGTGTGTGTGTGTGTGTGACTCGTGATCACTGTTGAGGATGATTATACTTAAGGACACTAATGATGCGTACGTTCTCTCCAGCCAGACAACGCAATTAGTATCAAATCAATGTGTCTCCGAATCAAATCAATGTGTCTCCGAATCAAATCAATGTGTCTCCGACCACCATCTTCCTCTCCACCTTGCATATTTTTCCCTCGAGATATGCCTCAAAAGTAGTATTTCAGCTTCTTCCAGTCAGGATGTGTACCCAGTAGCCTGGCATATTCATATAGAGTCATAGAGCCATAGCGTGACAGCACGTCATATACAGGTTGAATATTCATTGATTAAATTTGGGTGTTTTGAACGCGTCACCAAGTCATTACCTGTTCTAGCTGAAAACTTCATTTTTCTTGCCTGAGCGAACATCAGAACAAAGTGATTTGTGGACAAAGGAACTCCAAACCCACTCCAAAACCAGCCTGACAGCAATAACTCTGAGTCTCCTGAAATCATGCATTCTGAACTATTATCTTTATTCAACAGCTGATCGTTTAACTCAGTTCTGTTAGGAAGCAGCTTTGGACACATGCACTCTGTATGAAAGGTCAGAGCTGGGAGGCAGCTGACTGACGGAGGGGTGTGTCCTGGTGAGGGGTGTGGCCTTGACTGAGGGGTGTGTCCTGGCGAGGGGTGTGGCCTTGACTGAGGGGTGTGACTGATCCATTTAAGAAGGACACTGGGCTCTGGTTGGTGACTTCAAAAAGTTGGAAATGTGTGAATTCATCTGGGTTTCTTGTGTGACTTTTGCTGTTCATTTTTAAAAATGATCCTCCTCCAATCATGTTTCAACCCACCCTTTTTAAATAAGCATGAACAATAAGAAAATTGCCAGAGTGCAGGGAAGCCACCCCTCCAGACATGCTGCTTCTTTCCAGTGGCCTTCATTAGCTTTTCATAGATCACTGCACGCACTACTGATATACTATAAAGCTCACATCAATTGCTGTCACCACAGGGTAAATGTTACCTGAGGGCCTCAGATTCTTATAGAGAGCTCCACAACATAGACCTAGCAGTCCCTCTTTAGATATGTAGGTAGCAGGGTATTTCTGTTACTACATTTCATGAAATTCCTATCATAACAGTCCTCACTTCAGGTGCCCATCAAACTAGTTGTTTTTTATGTAAATTAACTAAAAGCACTGTAGCATAATCATTTGCTACATTGCAAATTTTAAATGTCAACAAATGTACATGAGCTCCAGATATGCATTTAGGAGATTGCATATCTGCATTTCTTTTCACCAAATGCATCAAGTAATAAAGTGGATCAGCTGAACGAAAAATTCCAGTGTACCTGGTTCCAAACAGTTTGTCTTGTTGATTCAATGGACAGGACAGAAAAACAAAATGGCCAAAATCAGAATTCTTTATTACTCCAGTGACCAATAAAAATGCCCATTCCCACTCTTCAACACCCAACAAAAGGTACACACCAGCAGACAAGCTTCCCATGTAACCTGTCATTCTTGTCTGGACTTGGTCAAACCACAGATTTGTGTCCATTAAGATTCTTTAGAGGCATTGGGAGGAAGAGAGCTCATTGAAGCCCAGAGGAGGACAAAATGAATGTATTTCCACGTTGTTCTGTCCCTGCCACATACAGCCATATCCAGTCTTGATAAAAATGCACTAACTACATTCTGAAGGAGACATATAAAAAAGAGAGAGTCAGAGTGAAAAGGGAGACACACACAGACAGAAATTAGACTGACCCTCTTCGCCCTTGGGTATGCCACACCAGTTCCTCTGCTTCTGATTTGTCCATTCCAGTCCAAGGGCCACTCTTATGCTTCTTACTCATTATCATATGGATTTGTGTCTCGCTTATAGACTTATCTGGGCTCTCACAAATACTCACCTTTTATGTTTCTGGTCTTCCTGAAGTCTTGCTGATATGATGCGTATTTTTGAGCTATTGATTATCTGAGGTTCCAGATTGTCACTATTCTGATGTTGTTAATGATTATGTATCTGCTTGCACTACCCCACTTGACAGCCCTGACTATTCTGACAGTGATTTCTGGAGAAGCCCAAATAAAGGTACTCCGGGCTACTTACAGTCTATCCCTTGCGTGTCTCAAGTGTTCATGTGTAAGACAGAAAGCTTACATTTTTAAGGTTTGATCAAAAAAGCTTTGCTAACATCTCTCTTAAACATGAACAGAGAGGGTGCAAAAAAGAACTCTCCAGCTCGTGGTTGCCATGACTACCTGTATCTGCTCTTAGCATGTCCATGGGAGCCATACAGTGCAAATATATTCCAGAACAGGTATTCGTTTCAACACTGAGCAAATATCACACATACACTGACACTCGTGCCAAGCGGGAATAAAGGCTCTAATTATTACAGTGAGTCTTTGTACTCTCTCAACTCATCAAAATCATCCCTAGGGCTGGGAGGCAGGGCTTGTTCAAGGAACACTGAATCTGGTAATCTTAAAAGAGGAAAAACATACATCTTCAGCACTTTTTTGTTGCTTGCTGTCTGGACATCTCCACTGTGACAAATGGAGCTGAATTTGCTAAATGTCTTGGATTTGAAAAATGGTCTTGGCTGAGTAATAGAACCAAACTGTCCAGACATTGTTTCGTAGATCCGGAATATTTGTTCTGAGGAAACAGCAGGTCTGGAGCCAGTGCGCAGCAAACCAGTGGGTTGTTCACTGCCTGTGCTGGGTGTGGGTTTTAGCTAATGCTGAAAGCCTTTGACACCATGAATGGGGCAGTTTTCAGGCTCTTTTTCATGCTTGTTCAAACAAATAACGAATGTTTTAGCAATTAAGAGAGAAATACTCACTACTTGAGGTTCAACTAACTCAGTCTTGCGCATTGATTGCTTTCATTTTGTTTTCAGCAGTATTTCCCAAACAAAACCCAAGGCTTTCTTACACCTGCCCCAGGGAGGTATAAGTGATTAAGTGATTGTCCTTGCTTGTGATATTGTTTTCCTTGCTATTATATGATGGTAATTTTTGTTGTTGTGTATTTGTTTTGTTGTTAGTGCTTATATATAGTTGCTTATGGAGTGTGTAGTGGGAGTAAGGGGGGTGCACTGTCATAATTTGTCCTTTTGTTCATCAATTCAGTCTGCTGAAACATCTGTGTGTGTGTGTGAGTGTGTGTGTGTGTGTGTGTGTGTGTGTGTGTCTTATTTATCAACCTACTCTTCATAAACAGCCCCTGCAGTTCCACATGGTTGGTCTTTTCAACTGTCTCTCTGAAATGAAAATAAAAGTATAATATTGTATCTATCAATCAAAAGAGAAACAATGAGAAAGAAATGTCAAAATGTTCATATCCAAAACACACAGAAGGTGTCAGAAAAAAGACAAAGGAAAAAAGGAAAGATAAAGGAAGCCTAGCGACAAGAACAAAACAAGGAGAACATGCTCTGCTAAAGTCGCGGTGGACTCTATTCCTCCTGCTAATCCATAGATTGCGCCTGACTAAATTTGCTTCCTTTCTCAGCTGAGGGTTGAACCGAACTGGAATGTAAGGACAGCAGGACTGACATGGCTTCAAGGTTTATTCTGCCCTCCCTAACCTCAGGGACGTTCTTTAACTTGGCAGATGATCTGCTGGTACAGGAGGTCCTTCTCTTTCACACTCCAGGCTCCCTTTATAAGCAACTTCCTCTGGAGCACAGCCATCTCCATGGAAACAAGGTAAAAAATTAGGGCCACCAGTAGGGATAATCATGCAGAAAACCTTTCTTCCACACTCTGACTTTGCATACGTTTGTGTGTGTGTGTGTGTGTGTGTGCGTGTGTGTGTGTGCGTGTGTGCGTGCGTGCGTGTGTGTGTGTGTGTGTGTGTGTGCGTGTACATGTGTGTGTGTGTGCGTGCGTGTGTGTGTGCGTGCGTGTGTGTGTGTTCGTGTGTGTGTGTGTGTGTGTGTGTGCGTGCGTGCGTGCGTGCGTGCGTGTGTGTGTGTGTGTGTGCACATGTATGCACATTTCAATGCCAGGTCCCATGTCCTCTGTCTGCTTCGCTCTCCAGCAATGGAGAGTAACATAAGAGTTTTGCGCAAGTAACTTTGAGTTTTTATTACCGTATCTTTGTGTCTAAATTAGGAACGCCCTTCGTCAGGAGCTTGGTGAGAAAATAAACATGCACCCTGGAGAGGTACGACTATTCCCAGCACAGCGGGACTCATCTCAGGCTGCCACGTGCGACACGCATGCCCACGTGGGTTCCCTCCATCCTGCATTTACCACAACTCCCCCTTTATCTCTCTGTCTCCTTTCCTCCTCCCACATGTCACATTATGTTCGCCTTTACTGCCATGTATGCTATGCTGCAGTATTTATGTTTAAAAACAAATCTGTAGCATGTAATGCCATTAAATGCTGCCAACATAAGAAAACAAACGAAACAACCAACAGAACTAATCCCATTCAACCCAACACAGTCTCACAGTTAGTACCACTGGTGCATCCTGACTATAGGTAGAGCTGTCATAGTAGGAGTGCAGTAGATAGTTAGCGAGGAGCTGAAGCCTCGGTGGCATAAGCACCGTGCCGGTGCTGTTTCAGAGATATTTCCTCCAAGCTTGTCTGCGGGCGTAGCGGCGCACCCCTGCGCAGACTCATTTATCCCTGCTGATCGCTAATATCTCCGAGCACCAGCCATTACTCAAGACAGATCACTCCAGAGGGGAGCTAATACATCTCACAGCACTGGAAAGCCACGTGGGTGTGTGTTTTTGAATGTGGCGCTCCCCCCCCAAGCCATACTTTCCCCGCCTTTCCCGTCTGTTTGGCTTTGGCTTCCTTCTCTCCTTTTCCTGCTTTGTTTGTGACCCTAGCACCTATACGCACTGATCTTCACCTTCCTTGCCTTTACCTAATGCTTAGGCACGCTTCTCCTCACTCTCTTTTCACACTCTTTTTTTACTCCTGTAGTTCCCACCTTCTTTGCAGTGTCATTCATCTGGTTTTTATCCTGATGGTAAAGTTTAGATATGACTCCAGGGATGTTTTAATAATTGTGCTTTTTGTTAGATCAGAGCCCTAAGATTTAAGATTATATACAGGACCCAATTTATTAAACATATTATTTACTATCCTGAATTGAACAGATGTGAACTGATTGGAACATGAATAACCTACAGTGGAGTAACTCAAACACTAAAAGCTCTAGCTGCATGCCCATGGATGCAACTAGTAAAATTTTGTTGATATATTTCCTGCTTCAAGGCTGTTTATGGGAAGGTCGTTTATTTGATTGACAGCCCTGCTTCCCCTTTACATACACTATAAATGTCAATCAGGGCTTTCAGAGATGGTTTGACCAATAAACCTTGCTTTTAAAAATTACTGCAATGTTTTGTGTGTGTGTGTGTGTGTGTATGTGTGTGTGTGTGTGTGTGTGTGTGTGTGTGTGTGTGTGTGTGTGTGTGTGTGTGTGTGTGTGTGTGTGTGTGTACGTGAGTGAGTGAGTGAGTGAGTGAGTGCGCTTGTTCCAGCTGAGATTGGATTTCAGGTACCATCCTAATCAAATGTTTTTATTTTCCCAAGTTGAGTTCAGTTATTGTGGCTGAAAGGGATCAAATGTATATAGAGCACTAGAAGAACAGTGGCACATTTTAGTGAACCTGCTAATGTGTCCCTCCGTCTCCAGCATTGGTGGTGGAAGTATGTGTAGGGCCGAGACATCTGTGGATACCTTCATCCCCTCTGAGATGTCGACATTCACTTCCTGTCTTCTGGGGTTATCCTTCAACAAGACTGATGGCAGTGTGGCTGGGAGAGTTTAATATGCGTTATATCTGGACAGCTCGTGTTTGGTCCTCATTAGCTTGTGGATTATTTTACTCTGCCAGAGCCATAATGGAAGCTATGTGCTGACCCAACATGGCTGCTTTGCTCCCATTACTGATTCTCTTGCAATGGCAGCACTGTTCATCAGCACATTCATACATATTCAACTCTAGTCAAAGCCAGACTATTATTCAGTTCTGCCTTTATCACTGTCCGCTCTCTCTAGCTCTGCCTTTCTCTCTCACTCTGTCTTAGTCTCGCTCTCCTCCAGAGAGATTAGTTGAGAGGTTCCCTGTCAACCATGTCAGAAATTCTCTCAGTCTGGGGTCCGCACTCAGTGTGTGTATGTGTGTACACCAATCCATGTGAATGCTTGTGTGTGTGTGTGTGTGTGTGTGTGTTTGCGTTTTCACGCGTGCGTGTGTGTGTGTGTGTGTGTGTGTGTGTGTGTGTGTGTCCAACAGGACAGGCCACACTGAGAAGCCTCATGATTTTCTGACACCTTTTCAGATTCCGCAGTTCTTTAGATTTTGAACCAGGCATGATATGCATGACAGAAAAGGCCGGGGGTGCTGCAGCAAAAGGAACAATAGTGCATTTCAAACGGCTTCTTCACACTCGATCCAGACCCACAAACAGCACTGTTATTTATTTATTTTCCTATATTCTTTATTTATTCCTTATAAGCCAAGCCATCTAAACTGCATTTCACAAACAAAGTAAAAAATATTCATAGTTAAAAAAATGAAATACTTATGTTGTACAGTTGTAAAGCTGGCAGAGAGTTAATCTCATCACGTCTGTGTGTTGTGCATGGTGTTAATGAAATGGAGTGAGCTATCAGCAGATAGGCAGAAGAAGTGATTGTGTAGAACAATTCATCTCAGCAGAGGGACAGCTTCTGTGAGGTCACAACCTTTATCAACTCAATAAACACATGCCATAGGAAATTTATATTGCTCAAAAGGCAGATATTTGATGTCTTAGGAACCAAAAAGGTGAATATGCATCTACATTTGTTTAAGCAACAACTTTGTCACAAGTTCCCATAAACTTCTTTAGGGAAACTTCATAAAAGAGAAAATATTACTTGAGGTTATGGGAGTCAAAACTGAGAATTCTGTTTGAAAAACATTAGACAAGTGATATCCCTTTTCTGTTTAGCTTTAATCTCTTTAAGACAAACCTTTTCTGCCAGTGAAGCAATGCCATTGAAAAGCAGCATAGAGCAGCCAACTATACCATTCAATTAAACACACACATTATTCTAGTAGTCCTGTTTACTATAATGACTAAAGAAATTCCACAGTGTATAAATATTAAAAGATAATGGTGATCACATAGTAATTACAATGCACTGTATTTTGTCTTTTCTATTGTACCGATATAATTTACTATTTGCCCCAGGTTTTAGTATCTATTCCAAAAAAACAGGATATATAGTTACTCTCATGGTGTAGAACGTGCAGGAAAAAAACAGGATGAAAATGAAAGTCTCCAACAGAAGAGCTACTGAAACTAATGAAAACAAAATTGAACATAAAAGAGCACTAAACCAGAACTAAATAAAGCCAACCTAACAGTGACAAACAATTCATCAAAGAAACACAAAAGGCTTCTATAGAAAAATACATAATAACATAATCACACCCAGGTGGTGTGGCGAAGGAGGCATAACACACACCACCTGAGTGGGGCGTGGCACATAACCAAAACAGAGAACACATGTAACAGAAAACACATGGCTGGGGGGGGGGGCATATGGTCACAGTAACCCCCCAGTGGCAACAAAGCAAAGGGAATGAGGCAGCCATGTCCACCTGAGCATGGAGAACACCTTTCCAACCAGGCCATGGAGGACACTTGGAGAACACTTCACCTCCCAGAGCTGCATATCCCCGGAGCATAGAAGCCACTCTCTTCCTCTATGGGGCCCTGTCTTGCCACCTTGCACACAGACTGTGCCCTGCTACCTCAACAGGGCCCTCCGAGTGGACCAGGCATGGAGGCGCAGAGATGTTTCTCTGATGAGGTTCCACTTGGTCCCCTTCAATTGGGCATTGAAACATGCCACTTCTAATTGAATGGGCGTCCCTCGTCGATTGGCTGCATAGATGGCACCTGCTTATGTCGGCTGGGACGCCCTCACCAGACAGGGCATGGAGACATTGGCTCTCTACATTGACAAAGTCCCTTCTTGTCACCTTGGCACAGAGCTGGCACAGACTTGCGTCAACTGGGCTCCTTTATCAACCAGGCAACTGCCACCATACATGCGCCGGTGAACATAAATCACAACTGGATAAATATGCCCCTGGGTGCCCAGGGCCCTACTAGCCCCTTAAAGAAATTCCATGTAGGACTCACCCCCCCCCCAGAACTGAGGTGGTTCTAGATGCCAAAACCTCAGTTTTTAGGGGCAGAACACAGGAGACTTTGGCTGGTGCTTTTCTCCCTTGGATGGTCCCTGTGATATGACTTCCTCGTTATCTCTGATGAGAAAGCCAGAACAGGCTACCTGGTGGAGGTTGATAGTGGCTCCAACATCCCCAACGAGGAACCGTCCATGCCTTCCAGGACAACTCTGGGACTTCCATGCCTGCACTCCAGGGTGGAATGAGACCCAGTGAGGTCCGGTAAACACCACACTTTCGTCTGCCAGGCTATTGAGTCCATTACAATAAGGGAGAAGAGACAAAACAACATAAAACCAAGTATAAAAGAGCACTAACTATAACTAAATCCATCATAACAGTATCAATGACCAGCAGTTGGTCAAAGAAACACAAAAGGTTTATAAAGGAAAGAACATAAGCACACATAGGTGGTGTGGTTTAAGGAGGTAACCAAAACTGAGAACATGTGTAACAGAAAAAACCATAAACAAAAAGCCACGTGCAACCCCACTGCTGTCTGACGGAGGCCGGGGGACACTGTTACAGTTCTAAATAATTTAAGATAATTTAAGATGATTTTGAATGTCACTTTGTGTCTTTGCTTTTACTACGCTTCCCTCAGGTGGTGTGTGTTTGCTTTATTGACCACACCACCGAGGGTTATTATGTCATTGTTTCTTGATATTTAAGCCTGTTCTGTATGATCGCTGTCGGTCTTTAATGTTAAATTGGCTTCTTTTGTTATTGTTAGTGCACTTTTACGTTCAGTTTCATTTTCATTTGTTGTCATTAAACACTTCACTTGGAGACTTGTGTTTGCTTCCTTCCTTTTTGCCTGCATGTTCTTCATCCATGATGCTTGTCTGAAGTAGTTTATTCTGGGAACATAAAAATGAGGAATACAAAGTGATACTTTTAAATAAGTATAACGTCCCAAGTGCTGCAGGGCGAGGAACAGGACGTACAGACTCCATGGACATTGAGAGATATTTATTACAGGACACGTACAACATTGGCACTCCCACGCAACATCAACGATAAACACAAATGTGAGCATTGACAATGTGAAAACAGACACTAACACATTTAACATCAACGATGTGAACAAACCGTACATGAAATGAACAAAGGCAAACATGAACAATGACTGACAATCCTGCACACACCAGCCTGGGTTTAAATACATAGACATAACGAGATTAAACCAGGTGCAGGTATGTGCAGGTGTGGTTACAAACATGATAAACAAAAAAGACCCACTGACTCGTGGGAGGAGAGTGTTCCGGTACAATAAGTAAATGATTCACCTCGATAAAAATATTTTTTAGAAATATTTAGAAAAATCTGCGATTCTTTCACAAACTGATGGCAAATACTTCCTTGATTGCTCGAATAGGCAACTGTAAAAATACATCTCATCTCATCTCCTTATCTGATTAGTCCATTTCCGGGTGGAGTGGCAATAGAGTGAGCAAAGAAGCCCAGGGGTCACTTCCTCCAACTCCTCCTAGGGTTCCACAGCTATTCCTAGGCCGAACGGGAGATGTCATCCCTTCAGCGGGACCTAGGTCTACCAGGGACAGGGGTATCCTTATTAGATTCCTGAACCATCTCAATAGGTTCCTCGCAATATGGAGGAGCAGTGACTCCACTCTGAGCATCTCCTGGATAGCCAAACTTCTTACCCTGGTTGAGAAAGCTTATTTCAGCTGCTTGCATGCATGATCTCTTTTCAGTCACTACCCTGAGTTCATGATCATAGGTGAAGTTGGGGACAAAGATTGACTGGTAAATTTCACTTCACTTTATAGTTCAGCTTCGTCTTCACTACTACAGTCCAGCACAGTGTCTGCATTACTGCAGCTGCTGCACCTAACCTACACTCCTGTAGCATGCTGTCTTTTTCTCGGAGATAACCATGGCCTCAGACCTTGGAGGTCCTGATTCACATACCAACACTTTCACACTCAATACTGTCCACAAATAGCAGTGATGCAACCTCCAAATCCTCCTTGCCAGATGCCCTCCTGTTCTTAGTTAAGCCTTGCTATCCGTCCATGAATATCATGACCAGGATTGGACACAAGGCACACTGAACAACAAGCCTTGCTTATCAACAAGGATGTGGAGACAGCTCTTACACCATGAGTGCAGAGATAAATGTCCCACATGAGCAGTGCAGGCACCTCATACTCCAAGAGCACTTCCCACAGAACATGTGTAGGACAACAGTCAAACCTTCTTCAGATCCACGAAACACACACATACTGGAGTATCAAAACTCCCATGCCCTCTCAACTATCTGAGAGAGGGGAAAGACCTGGCCCACTGTTCCACAGCCAAGATCAAATCCACATTTTTCCTCCTGAATCCAAGGCTTGACAATCTGATGAACACTCCTTTATGTAGTAGGCGTAAAAAGACCTTACATACTTCCACGGGAGACTGATAAGTGTGATACCTATATAATTTGAAAACACTCACCTTTTTTCTTAAAAATGGGGATACTCACCACAGGCTGCCAATACAGAAGCACTGTTCCTGAGGTCCCGTTGGCTTATCATCCAAGCTAGTACCCAGTATGCAGGACCTTCAGCAATTCTGGGTGAACCTCAGCTACCGTTCTTGCCTCAATGTGGCTTTGGCCATGGAAATGGAACCTTCCAGAAGACTCTGGTACTATTTTCTGCATAGGAAACATTATCACCCAGTGGCCTCATCTACTCCCCCATATGTCCTCCCTCTTCCAGTATCTCATGTCCAGGTGTGCTCAGTGCCTCACAGAGGGACAGGTCCCAGTCCGCATTTTTATTTTTTGAGAATTTCCCAGACCATTCATGGCTCCCCTATAGTATGTTTTAATATCCCTCTGATGAGTACTCACTCCACTTCCCAGAGATGGAGGTCCTGCCTAGAATGCCAAAAATATTGAAGCAATTATTCCCAAAGTCCCAAATTCCCCATTTAGGAAAGACATACACTGCGCTTGAGTGAGCAAAGGTTATTTTAATCAACAATCCAGATTCGCGAGCTGAACTGTAAATGCTTCACTGAAATATGGTCATTTTGAAAATCACATGGTATATGGAGTATACTAGTTATCTTACCTTAAGGTTACATGTCTGTAGACAACTTAAATAGCCTTCATATCAGCAGGACACATGAAAGCTTATCCATTTTCCTCTTTGCTTGGTACTTAATTAGCTAGTTGTTACCTGTTTATAATGTTAACATTAACAGATTGAATGTCACGGTGTGTCGGGCACCCTGCAGGAAAGACATGCCTGCCCACACACACACACACACACACACACACACACACACACACACACACACCTGCCAAAGTCCCAATCACCCACTTATTGATCGATGCACACACATGTTCTTTGTTTGCCGTCTTTTGACTACCTACCCCAGAGGTACTTGCCGTCGGTGTTACTCATTTGCAGTCGTCGTGCGCCTGGAGGTGTCGCCTGTACCTACTCTCAAGCACTGTCCGTTCCTACATTAACCTAAGCATTGAGCTATTACCACTGGACCGTCAGCTCGCTTCTTTTGGAGTCAAGTATTATGGAGAATGAAAGATTCCCTCCAGGCTCCCTCCTGGCCACCAACATCACATTGAAATGGCACTGAAGCACCTCACAGAAATGATTCATTCAGACTGGATGTTAAAACATTGTGCTAGTTATCACACATTAAATCAAACAGTGTGAACATCATTCTTTAAATTAGCTATTTAGCTAATGGAAATATAAATAGTCAATTATTAAATGTTTAATGACTGGTAGAAATGTGATTATTGAAGACCATGTGTGTGTGTGTGTGTGTGCGTGTGTGTGTGTGTGTGTGTGTGTGTGTGTGTGTGTGTGTGTGTGTGTGTGTCTGCAGGGTAGGGAGGGTTAGTATTGGTACTATAGAGAAATAATATGATCTGATTATCTTCCATTACATTTGAATTACTTTTTAACCCATTATCTAACAAAAGGGATTCTGGTCAACTACTTTGCCAGCTAGTAACAAGCTCCCACAAGCTCTTGTATTATCCCTGTGTAGCCTCGTGAAAGTGGTCCATAGAAACTTGTCCCATCCCAAGATGTCAAACATTCCTTAGAAGGCCATTTGCTGCAGAAGGCCAGATACATTATCATTCCACCACTGTAAACAATGTAAACAAACATCCCAGATAAGGTATAGAATGCTTTGGCGTTGGTGTACTGATTAAAAACACACATCTGTGATATGACATCATAGACTCACATATTTTAAAGTTTTGTTGAGGAGAATACTCCCATTAGAAACTATGAAGCACTTAGTTGAGAAGGGAGATTATCTTTGAGTATTCCATTGAAATAAAACTTTGTGATAAAAAATCCCATGTCTACATAAAACGAATCCCATGTTCATGATCAATAAAGCTATTAGCACTCAAATTTTAAAATATTCATTAACGAAAGCAAAGAAAAGTGTGAATCATACCAGAAAGACCTCACAAATTCACATTTGTTTTCAGTCACAAATCACAAGAGAATAATGGAAAAGAAAAAAAAACGTTCTCGGTTAAGAAAACAATGCAGAGTTCATAAGAGAGAAAAAAGGAGTAGTTGATGTAATGCAGTGAAGGTCTGCTGGAAAAGATTGGCAAAGGACTCTGTCCAGAATGAGTTAAACCTCCACTTCTGAGAGAGCTTCTCCCATCTTCTGAAGGAAATGGGGGACATGGGGTCTGAGGAGACCCTGTTCAGGCCATAGCTGCACGTAGCTGTGCCCAAAGGTTTATCTGTGCCTAATATGATGGCAACCCAAGAACCTGGTGGTGGGCACCAACAGTGAAAGATGCAATCAAGCAGAAGAAGGAGGCTTTCATGGTTTGGCTGGCTCAGGGAACTGCTGATTCAGTTGAAGGATATCAGCAGGTGATAAAGGTTGTGGCTTTTGCAGTTGCAGAAGCAAATCCAGGATACAGGAGGAGTTTGGAGAGGCCAAGAAGAATGACTTTCATAGATGATCTGGAAAACACAGCATAGGAGGGGAAGGAGGGACAGGATCCAAGCTCTTTGTTCAGTAAGGGTGGCGAACTTCTGAACTCAACTGAGAATATTGGGCATTGGAAGGAGCACTTTTAGTAACCTGAGAAATATCTGTCCTATGCAGGAAAAAAGGCCATGTTTGGCAGCTGGTTCTAGACATAGACAAGGAGGTTATCATAGTCCTTGGGGGAGGGGACATGCAGTGTTTGCTATGTGATCGCACCAAGGCTCTCCACTGTTTGCTGTCTGCTGATCCCTTCATTATCTTGTGGAGTTGCCCTGTTGGTGTTTGATCAAATATAAGAAGTTTGATAGAACATCCTGCTGCCTACAGGGCAGAATAATAGGGATTTACTGCAGTAAATTATGCTGTGAGGTTTTCTCCAGGGGGGCCTAAAAAGGAGATGTATAGGAACAGTAGTAGAGCAGTTAATAAAGAAAGAGAAGAATAGGAAGAAATGGAAAGAAATGGAAAAGGCTGAGGATACACTGAGGATTAATAATTTGGAAGAGGCTAAAGATTAATTGCATAGGTGTGGGAACAATGTAGATTGGAACTGTCTTATAGGAGTGGGAGCAGAGCAAAGAATGGAGAGGCAAGCAAGGGGGGAAGATGAAGCAAAATTGCTTGCCTCCGCTATACCTCAGAGGGAGTAAGCCAGCACTATTTGCTGTAGCTGAGAAGAAGAAACAGCTACCATAACCAACCTTCAAGCAGCTCCAGATGATGAGGACAGAAATGACAGGAGCCTGTAATCACCCAATCACAGGCTGCAAAATATCCTAACTCTACCACAGAGATGCTTCAACTTTGAACTTTCTTTTAGTAGGGCCCCGCTCGGCAATGCCGAGATGGGCATGGTTCCATATCCGTGAGACCCACGAATTGCAAGCTGTTGTGGAGGCCCTGCCTTTCCCATGGGAGGGGGTAGCAGAATTCCTGAGGTGATTGATATGTACACTCAGTGATTGACATGTACACTCCTACAGCAAGTGAATGACAAGTTGATTTTGTCAAGAAATTGGAACTCACCTGGACACAGGTGAAGGGATATTTCATGAACAATCCAGACTTAGATCTAAAATGCAACCATTTGGAGTCAGCAGTGATGTGAATTGATGGACTGTGAATTGATAACCACATCCTATCAAGCAAAGCACAAGTTGGCTGAGTGCCAGCAGAAGCCCGATGAGCCTGCTTGTGTCTTTCTTCTATGAGTTACAAAGGTAGCAGACTGAGCCGACAGGCTGAATTTCCCCAGCCTGGCAGCATTATATACTGCAGGGGCTGTGTGCTCAGTATGTGCACCAACACTGCTTAACTTGAAGGTTGCCACAAAATTGGAAGCATATATATATATATATATATATATATATATATATATATATATATATATATATATATATATATATATATATAAGCAGTATGCATAGAGGTAATGTTTTCCTGATATTCAACAAAACCAAATTTGTCCATCAGACTGCCATGCAGAAATGTGGGATCCATCACTCCAGGGAACATTTTTTCTACTGCTCCAGAGTCCATTGGAGCATGCTGTTCAGCTGAAGCTGTGTATTGCACATAATGATCTTATGTTAGTGTGCAGCATCTTGACCATGGAAACCCATTTCATAAAGCTCCTGATGCACAGTTTGTGAGCTGTTGTTTGTTACACAGGCTGTTTGGAATTCTTTAGTGAGTGATGCAACCGAATATATGTGATTTTATGCTCTCCACACTCCCCTGCTCAACTATGTGGGTTTGTGTGGACCACACTTGATGGATGAGATGTTGTTGCTCCTAGATGCTTCCGTTCCACAGTAATAGCACTTACAGTTGACAGGGACAGATCTAGCAGGGTAGACTTCACAGATTGACTTGTGGCTAAAGGTGGCATCCAGTGACGGGGCCAAGTTACTGAGCTTTTCAGCATGATCCACTGTACTGGAAATTTATGTGTAAGGAGACTGCAGGGATATGTGCTTGATTTTATGCGCATTTAGCAATGGATGTGGCTGAAACAGCAGAACTGTATAATTAGGAAGGATGTCCAAATTGTTTCGGCCAAATAGTGTATTTGAGAATATTTTAATCAGGAGAAAAATCTGAGAGACAGGAGACTTAATCAAAGGTCTTTCCATCTTCTTTCCATCACATATCACTGCTGTTTAGAAGAAACACCAGAAATATTAAAAAGATCTTCCGATTTTTGCTTTCCTATGGGACTACTGCTTTTGAGCTACAGCGAGAGAGAGAGAGAGAAGCAGAAGGAAGGAGTTATAGAGTCTCTAGGCCCCTCTACTTAATAAGATAATAAAACTTTAAAATTCTGACTCCCTCTCACACACCTACACACACACACACACATACACACACACACACACACTCAATATTACAGTTAATGGCACTAATGTGACCTACTTTGACACAAGTGAAGCCACCCATAAAGAAGTGGAGTCTTAATTAGTCAGATGAGCTAAATTAGTCATAAGAGTCCTGAACTCCTTAGAGCGTCTTCATGAGAGAAGTGCTGGCAGGGGACACACAGACCTGCTCCTGCCCTCACAGTCTGAAGCATGACACTGATCGCTGTAATTGCCAGAAATTACATGAAGACTTATCAAAGGCCAGGAGCCCTAGAAATTATTTTAGCATGCATTTACCATTCCAAGCTCACCTGAACGGACGTATTGGTAATAGTTGGAAGAAGCAGCCTACACAATATGTTTGTTTAACTTATCCACATAGAGCCACCTATAGGTAGAGCAGGCACATCCTGGTGAACTCTGCAATAAAATAAATATAACATTTCTTCTTATGAAGCTGGGTATTACACTATGAATGCTCATAAAACAAACAACAAAAAAAACAAAAAACAGAATTGACATAGCTATCATTCAAACGTTGCAACCAAATTTAGTCATTTGATTGATTTTGCAACAGTTAACAACAAAGAATGTTTGTGTCATTCCTATTTCACATGTGCTTAGGTAACAAATAAATTAATAACAGTAAAACCTATATCACTTTCTATCAGTATAAAGTATAAAATTAATAAACATTTAGTTAACAAGATGGAACAGGGCTAAAAGGAAACTAATGAAAGCCACACCTTTTTATTTTATTTTATTTTTTTTTATTTAACTAGATGGACCCAATTAACATTTCAATTAACATTTCAATAAGCATTTCAATTAGCATTTCAAGATTCAGAAAAAAAGTGTTGCTGGCCTGGTTGACAGAATGAACGACAAACACATCTGTCAACACTGTCAGCTAAATTGTGCCAAAATGTTGGTATATAATTTCATAAAGAATGGATAGTTTGTCCTTTTCATAAGGCAGTTTACAGATATAAACCTGGTTATGGGTTGGCTTACGTACACATATGCACAATGGTATGTGTCAGCAGGAGTGGCGTAAAGCACACTAGCACTGGTCTCTGGAGTACTGGAATGGCGGTTTTTGGAGTGATGAATCATGTTACATTATCTGGCAGACTGATGGACAAATCTGGGTTTGGTGGATGCTGGGAGAATGCTATCTACCCAAAGTGTAGTGTCGACAGCAAACCTTGGTAAAGGAGAGATAATGGGATCATTTGGAGGGATAATCGTTCCCCATGAAGGGTAAAATCAGTGCTACAGCATATAATTATACACTTGCAGCTCTGTAGCAACAGTTTGGCAAGGCCCTTTGCTGTTCCACAATGATTATGATTATGACCCTGAGGACAAAGCATTGTTCATTAAGACCTGGTTTGACAAGTGTGGTATGGAGAGAGCCCTGACTTCAACCCTCAACTCCTCACTGAACACTTTTGGGATTAACTTGAATGTCAGTGCTGAGCCAGGCCTACTTGTCCAATATCACAGCCTGACCTCACAAATGCTCTTTTGACTGAATGGGCACAAATTTCCACAGGCACCTTACAAAATTTAGTTGAAAGCCTTTCAAGAAGAGTGGGAATGTGTAAAACAACAATTGGAGGGCCAATGGCACAAAAAAGCCAGATTAATAATTACATTAATTCTCACCACTATTAATGTTATCACAGAGATCCCACATTAAAAGACAGAATTAAGAATACATGAATCTCCAATCTCTAGACAAGACACTAGCTAATGTTAATGAAAATAATTGTTGGATGTAATTCAAATTACTACTTACCCAATCACTACTACAATATATTTATTGCTGTCTTCACTGCTAACCTGTTTGTGTCTACCACTAACACAGCTACCTAGATAACTAAAAACATAACAGCTATAGAGCACTTTAAATAATAGGCCTGCATAACATTTAAAAATGGTAAAACTAAGTTACTATTTTTAAATGTCTGACCTAAAGTTCAGTAATAATCGCAAATATAACACAAATATAAATATTTATGTATCTGTCGATTTATGTAAGGCCATATGTAATGATATATTGCAGTACTCATAGAAGACAGCATTGCATATTGTGTTTTACATCTTTAAATGAGAAAGCTCGTCTAGTAAATGAGGTAAGAGATTCTGACACAGTTTATTACCGATTCCTATTTTTAGTAGGAAAGCTTATGCCTCCTGCCATTCGCAGCCTATGCAAATGATATTGTCAATGCCAACAATTTTTGACAACATGGGACAGTTAGCTATCTATCTAGCTGACATGATTTTGGCAGATGCATTCTTCATGTTATGCATTTTTTTGTGTCATGCATCCAATTACCATTTAATTATGTCTATCTAGATGAGCAAAAACTGGGTAATTTTATCACAAATATTTTTCAGTCCTGTTCCATCTTGTTAGCTAAATGTATAAGTTTAATTTTACACTCATAATTGACAGAAAGTGATGGAAAACAGCTTTAAACATTGTGATGATGCAATTATGCAACCTCGTAACTTAAGGATCAAAATTTATGACTTAGAACTTCTTTTTACTATTTGATATCTGTATTCATTGCTACTGTTGTTTTATTTAGTATTACAATATAGGTGATTATATATATATATATATATATATATATATATATATATATATATATGTTATGCGTGCAAAGGCCATGTGAATATATAATTATATAGTACTATTATATATAGGGTGATATAATTTTTAATTACTAACAATTGTGTGACATCAACATTTTGAAAGTCATAAAAGTTAGCTAATAGATAAGAATACATTGCAGTAAAACTTTCTTTTGCAGATTCTTATCCATCTAATTTTGTTTATTTAAGATGACCTTCATATATTCACCCATTTCTTATTTAAATATAGTCAGACTGAAAACCAAACTTTCAACAAATTATTCTTTTCATTAAAGACGTAAATAAACTGAGCAGAGGATTGACACAACTTAATTAGCTAGCTAGCTATGCCCTTTTCCTTCCATCATGCTATTGTGTCATTTCATCGACTGGATTCAGTCGACAAATATAGACACATACCAAAACTGTATGCAGCTGTCAAGCATATGCCTCTATTTTAGTGTACATACCTAAAATACCTCAAATCTGTCCAGTAATTGTCCAATGCAAGTGGATGAAAGCCAGAATCAGCTCCGAATTATATACATAATATACATATATTGTACATACATTGTTAATATATTTTTGTATATATATATATATATATATATATATATATATATATAATATATATTTCTCTATGCACCCCTGTTTTTCTTTTTCCTCAGTTTGAACAGAGCACTCAACCATTTCACTGTGAGTTATACTGTGTATGACTATGTATGTGACAAATAAACCAAACTTGAAGCTTGGATTGGCCGCTATCTAATGCCAACAGGAGTTTATAGATGGATGTATGTTATAGCCCTTCAAAGCATCTTTCAGGTGCTGTCATGGGTCCCTCCACACCTGCACAGCTTCAGTATTTTGCCTTCCTTGAATACTAGCACCTGTCACTAACTTGCTTCATTATCAGACAATGCACTTGAGGCACGCCTTCTGTTCGCTCTGTGCTTAGTCTCTAGTCGCCTGTGAATTAACTCCTGTACCACTTCGTGTTCATTTTTTTTGCCCAGGATTTGCCCTGTGATGTATTATGCTTTGTGTTTTTTGTTTGCAACTTGCATTAACTACTAGCATTAACAACTAGCTATATAGGGTGGCTGTTTTTTGCATAACCTTATCATTTGTTTCCTACAATTTATATATCCTACAATACATTGTGTGAAAGAGTGCTGGTACAATGTCTTTAACTGTCATCTATCTATCTATCTATCTATCTATCTATCTATCTATCTATCTATCTATCTATCTATCTATCTATCTATCTATCTATCTATCTATCTATCTATCTATCTATCTTTCTAGCTAGCTAATGTACTTACTCAGAGGCTAACCCTAAAATATATTCTCTGCAATGTTTTGCATTAGCTACATCAACAGTATCTTGCTAGATATGTAACGTTATTCATCTGAGCAACATGTCAAATAACAAATGAGAGACTTTTAACATACTGCAAACCCCAAATCAAAAGGAAGTTTTTAACTGGAAATTAAGATAAAAATTGTTTATAAACTATTTTGGTTGTAAACAATCTCTTAAAAATAGATACACTTGTTTTCAGTGTATTTCTGTTTTCAGCAGAATGTTTTCAGTGTGTGCTTTTATTTATAGCTATGGTTTGTTCCAGTGCATGTTCTGATTAGTAATCTTCTGCTTAAATAACAATAGCTGGTTTATTTATTTTGATGGGATGTAGTTGATTTTGATTGTTGCTCCCCTTTAAAGTTATTCTACTGATAAATATTGTTGAATATTTGTTTACTAGTGTAATACATTTATTGTTATTAGACTATTGTCAGGTATGTATACTCACCACCCATTTTATAAGAAACTTTATTAGAAGTACATTTTAACGGTACTGTCTGTTGCAACGCACACTTTATGTGAACTATATCCCCACTCTTCCACATTGCTCAGTATCTGACCACAAGGCCACTGCTGGACTGATGTATTTAGTGATGTTTAATATCCCTCCAAATTAACTCATGCCTATAGTGTTAAGCTAAATTAATTGAAACATACAATATATTTAAACAATGTTGACTTTACTGTGTGGGAACTATGGACATTTACAACATTATTATAAAGCCACTGTGATTGCCAGACGCATAGCAGCATGAAAAAAAAAGAGAAAATTTAAACCAATAACAGAGCAAGAAGCCAACCCACAACAGCTGTCACTCACATATTTAACTTTCATATTTATTCCCTCCCACAGTGTAACCACACACATGAATGCAGAGCTAATTAATGAATCTAAAGCACTTGAAATGTGATGGTTCACGACAGAAACCATATGCTGCTATATGAGCTAACAAAATATTTATGTGTTGTAAGATGTATGTATATATGATTATTGATTTAAGAAATATAAATTCAAATTTAGTTCAAGCTAAAGTCACACGAGTCACGTGGTTGGCACGCCACATGCAGTGGGAGGATCCTGTTTCGTAGCCACACCTGCACACACCTGTATTGTGTTAGTCTTCTGTGCATTTAAACTCTTGTCGTTGTGTGCAGTGTCGTCGGTTTTTGTTGACTTAAGGTGTTAATGTTAGTGTTGAATGTTCTTTTGTCAGTGTTAAATATTACCGTGTTTATCGTGTTTGTTCCGTGTTAACCATGAGGTGTTTATTGTTTATAAATCATGTGAGTGCCGTTGTCTTTATGTTTCAATTAAATGTTCGTCCTTGTCGAGGAGGTCTGTGCGTCCTGCTCCACGCCCTTCGGTACTCGGCAAACGTTACATTAACCACACTACTTAAATGTTTCTAAAGTGTAAAGTAATGTACAATATAATTCAGAGCTTGCTGAGATACTAAAATACTAAAGGAATCTATGATAAATTATTTGTGTTTTAGTCTATACCAAGTAAGGCCTTAATTAATAATTATTAATAATATTAATTACTGGTTATGAAACAAACATATAAACTAAACAACAACAAAAGCCATTATGTATTATGGTTATTGTCATTGTGATTGTTGTTACTGTTGTGTTATCTGTGCTCTTCAAGGTCTCTGCACCCTTATGTGCTAAGCTGAATCCATTGAAGGCCCATCAGCATCTAATTACCAAGACCCACTACAGAGAAGACACACATACACAAACAAACACACAAGCATATTTGCCTAATGGGAGCTGAGTGGATAAGCTCCCACGTCTTTCCTCTCCACTCTGAAGAGATGAGTTAGAGAAGAGGTAGAGAGATAGGGGAAAACAAGAGAGACCCACATATCATATTTAGCTCAGACCAAGAGGCATCTCTTATCCATTAGAAGCGGATCAATATTACGAGTGTAAACATGGCAAGATTGGCTCAAACCTGCATGTTGGGTAATTAAAGTGTCAAGGACGGGTCTCACATCAGAAATCAGCAGGCTTAGTGAACGAAGATTAGTATCTGGGAGTCTTTTACAGTTCTGAGTCACACATAGCGAAATGACCATCTGCAAAATAGAAAACCCAATAATGTACGACCCTGACATGCTGGGTGTGAGATTGAGGTATCAAGTGCAACTTTTCATTTACGTTTTATACATAGCAGATGAGGGATCAGATATACAGGCGAGAAGTATAGATGAAAGGCTTCTCTTTGGTTACTATAGTAGAGCCAAGCCCAGATACAGAGAGCAAGTGTGGTCGAAGGACCCTACCGTGAGCTTTTATCAGCCATAGAGCAGTGTTCAGAGCCTTTTGGAGTCTGAGAAATAGGTTATGAGTGTTGCAGCTTAACATGGCCTCTGGTCTGCCGCTCCTTCTCCACTGCCCACACCCTCTGTCTCATCCCTGCTTTGTCTCTGCGGGTCAGGGGAGTGTTCCTGTGTTACGAGAGTGGATTGGAATGATGGGGAGGTGGGGGGTATTGAACGGAGGGTAGGATGGGCTTTACGAGCGTGTCCATGTTTCACAAAGGTCGCTAAATGAGAAAACATCGTGGGAGGCTAATCAATTATAAACACAAGCTCGCCTGAGTAGCCAAGCGTAGCAGCCAAATCAGCCTATGTGCTAATAATTTATCTCCCCGAGACTTTTCTTTTTACCCAGAAGGCCACAGCATGCCCAGCCACGGAACTCCATCCGGAGAAGGGGATATAAAGGAGAATAAATCTCTTTGAGTCACAGGTAACAGTGTGTGTGTGTGTGTGTGTGTGTGTGTGTGTGTGTGTGTGTGTGTACGTGTGCAACTGGTCAAACAGAGCATGACTCACGTGACCTATCGCAGGCTGTTTCATTATAACGATGTCGCTGTTCTTTTTATTGTTAATGGGAGTAATTTTACTGAAGCTGATAAAAGCTGATTGTCCAACTTAGGAGATAAGTCTTTAAAGAAGAGGGAGGATGAGAGGAGAAAGAGGGGAGGAGTAACAGAAATGGTATGACTGTGTGTGCGTGCTTGGGTGAGACTGTGAGATTCATCATTCAGTACTGGTTGATACTGGTAACATCCCCCACCAGCCTGCTTCACCAGTAGAAAAGAATCTCCTGTTTCACCTTTATGTACTCAAACACGGGCACAATGAAAAATGGACATTTATGCCAAACATGATTAAATTAGGAAATACAAATACATTCCTATGCTGAATGGTCCAGAACTAAACGCACAGTGCTCTTACAATGAAATACCCGTGTGCCTAATTTGTAGGAAGTAATATAGAGAGAAGTGTTTTTGTTCATTTTTTGTTGTTTTTCTCTGTAAACAACGTAAATCACATCATAGCTAACGTACAATTACACAATAATGCTTTATCATTTAATCACCACTCATCCTCTGTTTATGCATTCTTAGCAAAGTACAGAAAGTGATGAAGCATGTTTTTGTCTTTTGTGTCCCTGAAACGCAAACACACACACACACACACACGCGCACACGCGCACACGCGCACACGTGCACACACACACACACACACACACACACACACACACACACACACACATATATATATATATATATATATATATATATATATATATATATATATATATATATATATATATATATATATATATAGTTATATAGCTATATTTTTGTCTAACATCTAAACTTTGTTTCCATTGTGTAAAAGGCATACTGTGATAATCAAAGATATAATTATTTGTGTGTATGTGTGTTCATGGATACACATGAGCATTCTGAGTTTTTCCTTCCCATGATTTACTGTGCTCTTCTACAGCTTGCGGACTTCTCACAACCAATAAGCAATTAGAGAATCCATTCCAGAGAAAGCCTAACATACAGCCTCTCCATTAAATCACATGGCCTGAGAGAGCGAGACTGTATGAGCAGTGCTGCTTAAATGAGGTTAAGACACCATCAGGCCCTATTTACGCGACATTATGCAGACCTGTGGATGTCGATCAATGAGCCTATTCACTAAACAAGCCCTGCAATTAGCCATCAACACAACCCCCACACATACAGCCTGTCACATTTCATTACAGCCCTCATTTGGAACAAAAGCATTAGCTGACAGGCTTATCGTGCATGCGCCTGTGTGTGTGTGCGTATGTGTGTGTGTGTGTGTGTGCATATGCTTCTTATTAAGTGGTAACATAACATTTGGTCTCATTCAGGAACCAAATTAACTGCTCAAGTTTGAAACATCCTTAGCGAAAACTTTAGTGAAAGTACATCTGCCAGTTCATAGCTGTATCAGACCTTTGTGATATTTTGTGATATTTATAAGATTTTTTTACCAGTACCCTTCTGAATAGGATCTTCTGAAGCTGTTAGACTTTGATGCCTTCCCATGGATTAGTAATCCAGATATAATCAAATCTGCATTGGAATAAAACGTCATATGGTTCTGCATAGCTAACTTTAATGAGTTGGTAAATGCTGGATACCATATTGCGAATGCAAGAGTGGTAGTCCTTGGCGTGTCTTGCGAATGGATAACGCCTAGAAAATGGGATGTAATTATCATTTCAAGGCAACCAGTAATCATAGCTGACAGTCTGGCTCTGGTAGGCTGCGATCTGATATCTCATGCATGCACTGAGCTTGACTGAGTCTGAGAGTCGCAGGTGAGTGTGATTGTCCCTGACAGTGGTAGGGACGTAGACTTGACCAGGCACAGTTTAGTTTATTACATTTTCTCTTACACTATCGTCCTCTACACCTTAAAGTGGTTTGCAACAAAGACTTTTATGTTGGTTGTTTACTTCTATATCATAGAGCCACATAGCTAATTCATCACTTGGAAATTTTCCAGTTAGAGCAGACATGGTCAAGGTAGGTGAAACTGACCCAAACATTTTTTATTGTATTACTGAGAGTGTTTTTGAGCAGCAGTTAAGTATATTAAAATATAAGAATTCATTTGTGGTTTATCAGTGCTAGTTTGACCAAAGTATCCTTTAGAGATAATATTTATTAGATATTAACATTGTTCCATATAGTTTAAAGGTTTTGAAATGTTCTTTGATTAAAAAATACCCACTCTCACCCATTTGTTATAAAAATAGTGACTTCTGCCCTTTTAACACTAATACGTCTGATGTTAATACTTCAGATAGATCTCTTACAATCTATGGATCAGAGTGATAGCCTGCCTGCTGTTCCATAATGATATTCCAGTCTTGGTAACAGTGAGCACCTAACAGTTTTTAGAACTTCTAAATAAATGCATGAACTTTTCAAGTGTACATGTCACCTCAGGGAGCAACTTAAACATCTCAGCCACCACTTATGTGTCAGGTACTTTTTCGAGAAGCCTGGCCACTTTTTCGTAAGTGCTCTGTTTGAGATGTGTATTTATTTAATCATTTGTTCCCCAGCAGATGTATGCAGTGTCCTGGAATGTGCTTTTTCATTTGGGAAATAGGTGTGCATAGAAGGAGCTAAAGTGCTCTATTTAAGATGCACACTGCTTTGAATTACAGAGGCAGTTCAGATGCAGTTGCACCTTTGTTAAAAAGAACTGCTATAAGTAACTTGTTAAATGACCATTAAAATAAAAATGTAAAGAATAATAAATTTAATATATTGTGGCATTAAAACTCACTTCACGCTTTGCTGACAGTGATGATTGTACAGACCCACAACACTCAGAAAGATGTGAGCACATATCATAGATTCAGTATGTTGCTTTAAAAAAAAAAAAAAGATTTTATCAGCATTTCTAACAATTTAACACCACAAAGTCTACTTGAACATGACAGTACCAGAATAACACTAAACTCATAACAGAGATTGAAGAAACATACAAAGAGCTTCAAGTGAAGGGAACCTCCCAGACATTTTCAATATGTGTACACAAAGGCTCTGAACTCCAAACTCCCGAACACTTGCCAGAAGCTTATAGCTTATTTCTCTACACAAAGATGATTACTACCACTTCTTCTTCTTCTTCTTCTTCCTCCTCTTTTTCTTCCTCTTTGAGGTGGCACATCTCTTGAGTGCTGTCTGCTTTTTCCACTCACATGCTTGTGTGATACTGTGCATCTACAGACGCAATGCCTGTGAATAAACAGTACATCACACTCCGCACTGATACACACAGGCGCGATCACACCTCCAAGCTCTGACGAGTTTCGCTCAGAGGAACATACACACCCACACTCACACACACACACACACACACACACACACACAGACTAAAATCTGCTTGAAAGATCCAGTTAGAAAATAAGAGCAGAGGGGAAAAACAGAAAGAAAGACTGAGGACAGGGAAATATAGTGCAGGCCCATTTATTCCCAACCTGAATAATGCATCTGTTGGCTGCTGACAGTGTGACTTTGACATTGGCTGGTGATGGTTATGACGCTCTGGTTCTTTTTGTTTGTGTGATGTCACAGACAGGACGATGTATTAAATACATGACTCCAGCGGCCATGTTTGGAATGCATTATGGATGAAAGACACCCCGCATATTGTCTGGAAAAGTGCGAAAAACATCGCTCGCAGAACAAAGGAAGGTCAAACAGTCTCTAGTGCCTGCAGTGCATAGAGGATTATCAGGAAAAAACAGAACGTAGTGAATGTGTAATGCGACATGACATTTCCCATTCCCCTATATCCTTCTCTCTGTCAAAGCACATGCACCTTTTCAAGCAGACAAATGTATCTCATCATTGATACTTCTCGGTGGTAAAAATTGATCATTGCCCTGGTGCCATCAGGCTGCTTCTCCACGTTTATCTTTACCAAATGGCAGTATTTACATGTTTTATATCACTGTGCTCTTCTTTGTTCAACTATTTGAAAGGTTTTTTTTCCAGCGCTACCCATAGGGCTCAGTATACACTGAAACACAAGGTGCTTTGCAGCTGATTTGAAACCTGAATAAAAGCATGCTCTTCTGCTTGGGGCTACTGAGGAGTTGTAGGCTAGAGAGAAATGGTCTTCAAAGGCCAATGTAAATCCTACCTAACACTTATAGCTGAGCTGCAGGTATCCTTTAAGCAATTTGAAATAGCTCACAATATATCTACTCCATCTCAAAAGTGTTGTTTTGAGCCCGATGGGCCGGTGTGAGAGAGGCTTTCGGTCAGGCGGTGGAAAACACAAGCCTTTACATGCTGTCTTGGTTTTAGACACCATTTGCAGTGGACCTGCAGCAGTGTTGCTGAGAAAGATGGCCTTTGCTGAAAATGTTTCATCCATACGGAGGAACGTTGCACCTCTGCTGCTTTTTGTCGTTTAGCCGAAAAAAAAGTCAGCCAAATGAATCAGTGCCACAGCTGATGCATGCCTTCCTCAGTCATCCTCACGTGAGCATGACGTTGGAGAGTCCTCACCAGATGTTTGTGACCTTAGTAATGTAAGCCTACCTAACATAAGTCCAGAGTTCTTGGGTTCTTCCATGAATTTCAGATTTCAGATTTACATTCATGGTATTTAGTAGATCCTCTTATTAAGAATGACTTGCAAAAGTCCAAAATAACCTTAAATGAGATACTGCCAGAAATAAGGCCCAGTGCTGAAACCTCAATTGAGAGATACAATACAATACAAAGCTACTCTCCCAATTCTAACGCGACTTACTGCATGAAAGATTATGAAAGAAATCAAAAGTGTATGAAGGGCTCGATATCTACCTGATGAGGTAAATCGGGTGCATTAGAGCAGAAAAAACATTAAACTGTGTGGCGCAATAGGTTGCTGGCACTGAAGTTAGAACCCCACTCTTTATCAAATATAAATCCAACTTCTTTTGTTGTACTGATTACATTGTGTAGCTGTAAATGCTATTACAAGTGAGTTTATAAGTGGTTACAGTACACAAACAGTAGTAGTAATGTTCTAAAACCATTTGTCCCAAGCAAATTATTATAGTAATCCTGGGTGAATTGAGTACGTCTGTAATAATTTTACAGGACTACAGCAATATAAGCCTTTATGAAAAGGGCAGAGTGCCATTGTGCTTGTGCTAAATTTGCAGTGTATTATTATTACTTACATAGGATAAAAATAATAATGTGACTAATTTGCTCTAGAAGTAGGCTGTCTGTCCAGTTATACACAGGCTCATGAGGTTGTCAGTTAAAATTATTCATGCTCTCACACAGTAATGATATTTCAGAAGGTCTCTAATACTTAATATCAGTAATATGAGGCCCATTTTAATCTTGTGTGAGTAGTGCTTCATATACTCAAACATACAGTGTTTCTGCTCTAAATCAATTTAACCGTATTATTCAGCAAGGTCTTTATCAAAGGCCGATATGAATTTTTTCCTGAAAGACTTATGTAAAACTCAATAGCTGGTCACACGCATCCTGCATATGCTATATACTGCATAAGATGCCTGAAGTCATAGCAGTGCAGACGTGGGCCTACCGTATACGTTAGGGTTGAACCCAACCTGACCCAGTCCACTGTGCTGTTTGTCACCACTGACCTTGTTCTTCATTTGAGAAAAGACAACACCCAGGTTGCTAGGCGACCAAAGTGGGACTATTCTGAGTCTGTTGAAGCTTTTTGCATTACCAATTGCCTGAGACAGAAACATCATTAGCCGTCTTCATATACAACTGCAAGAGACTTTATATGGCTTTCTCTATTTAAGCATAGTAATACTTTATTTTTTGCCTGTATTTCTGTTTATATATTTTTGTTTATATTTCTTGTTTATATTTCTGTTCTAACATACATGATTCAACTCATTAAATGATTAGCAAGGCCTTCATGAGCTGAGAAAACATAAGAAAACTGCACCATTGAAAATTACTAATGTAAGTGTTCTGGCAGAAGAGCAGTGAGTTTCTCTGAAGTTTCCTCAGTTGGTTATTACCAACACTGAAACCACACTCACATATATACACAAAGCCACATGACCCTCCACAGAATGGCTTCAGCACTCTAAAATGAATATGCCACATATTATTATATTACAAAACAATATACACAAAGTTAAATATTTCATGTGCCTACCACAATGGCATTTAGAAATAATTCTGATACAATTTACATACATTTAAGTTCTAAATAGTCTATGACATAGCATAGAAAAGTTATTACTTGAGACTTTTGGCCCTATTTTTACACCGGCCATAATTATTATTTCAGAATCAGTTCAGCTTTTAGTCACAAATGCCATTCCCCTTCAATGCCATTAAACATGTTTGCTACCAGGGGAATGCCATTCCTAGATAGCAAACATGTGTAAGGTCGATGTTTGAGATATGTGCGTTAGTCTGTGCATGTCAAGATTTAATAAACTCGGTGTTTCTTCATCCCTCCTGGATGTCTGGATGTCTATTTTCCCATTTTTTCCTTCCATTTTTCTCCCAGTTACGTTGTTATGCCAATCGCCACCCACCCAACATGCTAAGCTCTCATACAAGAACTAGCAACCAAGAAGGGTGGGGAGAACGAAAGCTTCATTCAAGATGCACCAGCTGCTGGGTGTGCAGCCACACAGAGCAGCCAAACACACTCAGCAGATAGTCAGCACACACAAAGACGTCCATGATTGGCTAGTGGTGCAGTGAGTGGCAGGTGGGAAGTAATGTCATCCCTCCATCCAAAAAGCAGTGCCATTGAGCTCCCTTGGCTCCCTGTGGCATCATCAGAGCTCAAACCACTAAACTCACAATGACAGGGCAAATGCTTTTCTGTCGTGCCACTCGAGAGCCCATTACTTTCATAGTAAAAGTGAGTTGGGATCTTCAGAAGTCTGTGTGTGTGTGTGTGTGTGTGTGTGTGTGTGTGTGTGTGTGTGTGTGTGTGTGTGTGTGATTTCTTTGTCTGCATATTGAGCATAAATATGAGCATATGCCTACAAATATATTTCCCAGGTTTACCAACATGCCTCAGTTTATAGTGTATGTGTGTTTGTATGTGCTTAGCTGAGATAGGATTAGTCCTGCTTCCAGAAAAAAAAAAGGCTATGGATTCTGTGTTATCTTTGAAAGAAGGTCAAGCGTGAAACAGTGTAGGAGCACCTCTTTAGTGACTGTCTACATCAGTGCCTTTCCAAATCCAGTCCTAGGAACTGCTACCTGAATCAGAACTCATCAGTACCAAACCCTATGAGTCGATTCAGGTGAAAGAGCAGAGCTCACTAAACTGCACATTGCAGCGTTCTTAACCACACGGTGCACACACACACACACACACACGCAAATAGAGTAACTTCAAAATGAACCAGCACCAGTAAACTGGTGTAATAGAACTGTAAATGTCATCGTACACCTTCATGGGCCATGAAAGAATAGGACTTTAAAGGAGTCTATCTCCCTGGTTTACTCTCTTTGTAGAAAGATACAGTGAGAGACTATGTTCAACCGGTGACCTCTCCCTTTCTGTGTATTTCATGCCCTTTATCCGACTTCTCCCCAGATATTACCTCTATTTATTTCTTTGAACAAACCATGATAAAGGATTTCTGTCTTTGTGGACAAAACCTCAATTCTTGTCAAACAGTTTCATTTGGACTAGATAGGAACAAAGAAAGCTGCATCAAAGGAAGAAAGATGGCAAAAGTAATCACAGAGTTCCTGAAGGGTCTTATCGCCTGATCATGCTGCATCAAACCTGACTGAACCCTGAGCTACAGGTCAAAATCCACTCACAAAACTGAAGAACAGACAGTCAAATGTAGGCTACAACTAGGCTATGCCAAGACTATGAGGTTTTACTTTAGATTTTTCATGTTGTAGATTAACAGCTACTTGTTTACACTGTTCAGATTGCATAGATGAGAGGATTTTCCACCTCAAATACAAAAGAACAAAGGACTGCCATGTATTCCTTATTTCCCTTCTCCTTCCTGAAAATCTTAAAACAAATAACTTCATCCTGATACAGCTTCCTGCAGAGATGAAACGTATTATGGGACATCTGGAGGGCAGACACAGCCAGGTGAAACAAAAGGGATCCTCAAAGGGAGTGAGGGAGAGAGAAATAGATCTAGAGAGAGAGAGAGAGAGAGAGAGAGAGAGAGAGAGAGAGAGACACACACACACACACAGGGAGAGTTTTACTTGGGACTACCAGGTCAAATAAGACACCTAAATTAAAACCATCTTATGCAGTTGTGTGGTATTTTGGACTATGAATAAATATTACTCTTAAACTCTCCCTCTGCCAGAATAACAGCTCTCAAAAAACGCTCAGATAATGCAGGTCAAAAGTGTACACCATAGGAACCCTTGAAAAACAAACCCTTGGCTGTGTAAAACACACAAACCCTTCCACTGATTGGCTCCAGGTGCAGACCCTCTCTTTATGTTAACATCTCAGGTATCCACTGAACCATATAAACCACTCTCATGCCTTACACCTTCTCACGCACAATGGACTGCTTGGTGCTAAGAACAATGCTCATATGCTATTTTTGCTCATGCACTATTTTTAACTCTCCCACCTGTAGGGGAACTCTATACAACCATCTCTATACAACCTGCAAAATGCTCATACCCATTAGCTCAAACACTTCCCAAGACCAACAGAACCACATACAGGCACATGCACACAGATTCAATGTAATCAGTCTAGCACATATGGTTATACCACATTTTCACTCTGAACACACATAATCAAATTTGCTGAGGTCCCTCTTGCAGAGAGCTGTTAAGAGCCATAGCCTGCCCATGAAAGCCCCTCCAATTCCAAACTCCCCCAGCACTCAATGGGTAAAGTTACCCATGCTCCATCATATTCCCGCACTGGCTGAAATGCACCCACAGAAACAGCAATATAAGAGCTGGGAAAAACTGAGGACACTGTATTGTTATGCACTGCAGCATGTTCTTCATAGCAGTGTGGCAAGAAGGAATGATGGTATGACCAGCTTGAACGAGAAGGCATTTCAAAAGTCATATTAGAGGCATATTATATGTTGGGGCTGCCAGAAAAACGTTCTCTAGTAATGCTATAACCTTGATGGCTAACTCATCATTGTGGCTATGGAGCCCATTGTGCTCTGTTTATCAGTGCATATTATATGATCAAACCTTACAGTTGTCACAAGCAAAACTTTAAGAAGGGCAGAACTTTAAGAACGTTATTTAGCTTTAAGGATTCTAGGGTGCCTGCAGAAACTAAGTAAAGGCAGCAGACCTAATTTACCTGATTACAGTACTAAGCTACCTGGCATTGGAGTGTTGGTTGCACTCCATAAAAACCAATAACAGCATGAGAAGAAAGAACTACCTGCCTGGTACGACAGAGGTGCTATTGAGCTTTCAAGAGAAAAGACATTGAGTGATGGTGCAGAGAGTGCTCACGCTATGTTGTAGCTAAAGATGTACAGCCCAAGGTGTGGCAGAGGGCTTTCCAGTCTTGGAACAATCAAGCGATGGAAGAGAAAAATGTTTTAGTGGTGACTGACATGTTCTCCAAGTTTACATGATCCTTCCCCACCTCAGATCAAAGGGCCAGTACAGTTGTTAAGGTACTAATTGAGAAATAGTTGTATGTGTTTTATGTAAAATAATCCATTATGATCAAAGCCAAAATTTTGAAAGGGAGATGATGAATAGGCTGCAAAAGGTCTCTGGGGTAGAGAAAAGCAAAATGGCACCAGATCATCCTGAGAGGAATCCAGTGTAAAAGATTCAACAGAAGGGTGCATGACCTTCTATGTACCCTTGCTCTGGAGCAGAAGACAAGGTGGCCACAGTACTTGTTGCAACTTCCATTGGCTTATAACCATTCCATTGGCTTATACAGTCCATCAGTCAACTGGCCGTTCTCCTCATGCCTTGTTGAGCAAAAGCCTCATCTTCCAATTGACTTTTTGTAGTGTGTGGAGGATGGCATCACTGAGAGTGACATGGTGTGATATGGAACCTCAGAAACTACTTGGTGCATATTTTATCACTGCAAGAAGGCAGAGGGGAAGAGATGAGAGCAGAAGAGATGAGAAATCTGCATTGCTAACGCAAAGCTGTACAGATCATCCCAGGAGGTACCACATTGTATCAGTGAACTCATGTACAAGGGCACAATAAAATCCCAGATTGATGGGATAGTACCAGATACAGATGATTGGGAGAGGGGGTATACCATTTGCCCCATTGATGGTCAAGGACCAAAAGATCCTGCATAAGATAAAACTCTGAATAGTCCCAGGCGAGTATATGCTCCTTCTCAATGAGGAATTAGAGGGGGCGTGGTTAGTCCTCGAGGATGGGGAGAATGAGGTCCAGTCCGGGATCTGGGAGAGTGAAGGTGTCATCTTATGGATTAAGAGATGCATGCCCAGCCCATGGACTAAAAATCTTCCAGAACCCCCATGTCTTCCTGAATCATCTTAGTTGAAATATTTTTCAGTTGTTTTTATAGAAAATATTATTTTCATTTTAACTTGGTTTAAAACAATTGTCTTCAAACAGTGTTTTTGCTTATACCAGTGAGTTGGTAAGCCCAACTAGGCCTAAAACAAGAAAATAAATTAGGTTTAGAAAGATGGAATTATGAGTTAGTGGACATTGGCAGAATTTTTATTTCATCTGGTGTCTTGTGTGGCTTGTATTTTGGTGTGTCCGATTTATTGTGCATATTATTCATTCATCTAAGTTTGGCTTATTACTTTGGAATGATGCTTATATTTCGATAATTACTCCAGAATACCAGAACCCTCTTTTTACTGAATGTGCCAAATTCTCTCTACTGGTAATTCAAGTTAAAGAATGAGTTAAGATATATTATTTAATAGTTCCAACCTTTTCTGATGGTTAACCCGTCTACAGTTTGAAGGTCATTAATTATTGAATAATTTGTATGTTTGAAAGAGAACAGTAAATTGTTATTAATTTACTTTAAATTGATTTAACCCTCTTATGAAAGTCAATAAAACTATGTATGTCAGTTTTTCAGTCCTCTAAAGCATTGATGGCAGAGTACCTGTATTAATGGGAACGCTTATCTTGTTTCTTTTACCCATTCCCAACACTCCTGATTCTAATCTAACTAATCAAGTCATTAAAAAACTCTTTTTCAGTTGCAATCATGTCAGAGCAAGGAGGAGAAGAATAATGCAGTATTGCTGAGGTGGTGTCGAGTGTGAAAGAGGCCGCACCACAGAGGATTATGGAAAGTCTCCAAGTTCAGTTTCAGCTAAGTTTATTCAAAAAATGTGTTCAAAAAAGCAAGTGAAAAAAGGAAAAATATTTACAAATCCCAGGCAAGATTAAAATGGAGTAGAATACAACTCTCTAGGGTGACTCTTGACAAATAATAGTCCTCAAAAGCAGTCACCCAATCACAACTTCAGCAAGTTGAAAGAAAGAACGAAAGAAAAAGTCTGTTGGCTGCAAAGCCACACAAAGTTCACATACACTTCTCTCAGCAGAGAAGGAATTCCTTATTACACATTCATCAGTGCTTTTATACCATAAACCCTCATTCTCCAGTGCCTGGAATGTTCCATTAAATGTAAGGGGTTAAAAGTAGACAAACATTTACAAGATAATTTCAGAAATGCCATTTAACAAATACCAACATTTAATCAACAACATTCCCTGGGCTTTTATATAGCAATTACTGGTAAATATACATCCTGACATAATTAAGTACTGCACCTGTAATGCTTTTCCTTTACAGAATGTCCTGCATTCCCTTCACTCAAGGATGGCTGTGGGTCCAGCTAGAAGAAGGCACACTCACAGGTGTGTCTCATTCTGATATGCAACCTGGTAAATATTCATATTACAATATACAACATGTCATCCGTAGTTTCTGGATGTATTATATTGTTCTGATGTCACACAGCCAACCTCAGCTAACCACTTACTGGGCTACAACTCCCAACTTCTCAGGCATCATTTCACAAGATACTCATCGCCGGATGATTGAATCTGTTGCTCATTCTCTTAGACAAACCTTTGTCAGTCTCTCTTTGCGAAGTATTGATATTCTATTAGTGTGTGCATAATGTTTCTACTGTTAGCTGTCAATCTTGTTGTCGACCTATTTTGTTTTGTTATGTTTTTTTTGCCAATGCCTGCTCCATTTGCCTATCTGGTTTTGACCTGGACTGTTTTTGTATTGGACTATGGATGTCATTTGGATTTTTATTTTGTATTCTCTGTTTCTGACCATAGTACTACGACTACAGATCGCCCTGCTGATGATAAAGAAGCTTTAAATGTCCACAAGCGTCATCCTCCTTCTGTCATGTCACAACTGGTGATAAGACTAAGCCTTGTATTCGTTACGGCCTGACAGAATCAAAACTGTCTTGATTCAACCCCAGTTATCTGGCGACGTGAAAAAAAACTACAGGAAATAAAACAGGAAATAACATCAAATGAAAACAAAAACAAATAACACCTTTTCCCTGGTAGCTCAGTGGTTAAGGCCCTTGACTAGTAATCAGAATGTTGCTGGTCCAAGCCCCACCACTGCCAAGCTTCCACTGTTGGCTCCCTGTGCAAGATCCTTAATCCTCAATTACTCAAGTAGTATTCAGAGATAATGGTAAGTCACTTTGGATAAAAGTGTCATGTCAATGTAATATAATTGTACTTTCTTTTTCACAACCTTCCTTATTCTCTATACTTGACAGTGAGTGTCCTGTGGTGTGTGTGGATGTGTCTTGTTTGGTTCTAAAAGACTATGTTGTAATATATTTTAAAATATTACACATGGAAGATAGGACTTCCCCACTGAACAGTCCATCATTGGTACTGGAAATGAAGGCCTGCCTGATCTTGTAATTTTATAGTGTAAAGTTTAGCCCAATGTTGTGTTTCTAGTTGATTAAATGGAGTATGTGAGTGATTGTTGCAGGTGCTTCGTGTTGGATGACTGCAGCACTATAGAGAGAGCTGCAGTCTAACACACACTATAAAAGTAAGATAGTATGTATTGTTGCAACTGTAAACACTGTATTTTATAGTATGAATGCTTTATTTTATGCTGAGGGAGATGTGCAGGACCTAGTGAGAGATGCACGTAATTACATCTGCACTTTTGAAATATGAATTCTGGATTAATTGATTAATATATATCCTTGTCTGCAACCACATTGTTTTTATATTATTCAAAAGCTTGACTACAATCCCATTGAAAATACTGTGCAAGGTCTACTCAATCTCAGAGCATATATCCATGTTTTCAACATATTTGAGTTCCTTTATAATATGGTGGACATGGAATTAGTTTTCCTTTCCTTTGTTAATTTGTTAAAATATATATATTAAAAATAAATTTGATTATTTTGGGTTTCTGTACAATTTTTATATATTTTTAAATATGTAAAATCTGTCCCCAGCCTTTTTAGACCAGAGACAAAAAAAAATGAAATAAGAACATAGCTCTCCAACAACCACAATGAGAGTAAAAAATACCACACAACTTAGAATAACTCAAATATCAACAGTACATGTAAATTGTAAATGCTTTTGTCTCTCTAGTTATTTTTGTATTTTTTAAATCCCAGCGTTTAGTATAAGAGATATGTAACATGAAGATTACATACATTTAATTGGGTATCCAGTGGTACCAAGTATCCTTACGTTTATTTATAGATTTGATTGTTTTTCTATTTCTAAATAGAAAAACCCTGTAAAATCCAATTTTCTTATTGCACTTTTAAATCTCTGAACATAATTGTGTGTGCAAATATAGTTTCCAGCACTGCAAAATGCTGCATTTAAGGATTCCGTTAAGGATTAAGACTTTTTCTCTTCGCTCTGAACAGATGCTGTAAGGAGGAATATTCTGGATAAACAGAAAGATTTCTTAACAAATGGCTGCGGCAGGCACTGGTTAGGGATGCAGGATGAAAAACAGGAAATTATTATAAGTATTTATAAATGTCAGGCTGCACACATTTTAAGAATAAAAATTATTTTTATTTCAAAGTAACCGAATTTTAAATGAATTTTTAAAAATAAGTATTAAATTTTTTAAAACTTGCTTTTTATTGTCATTATCTGGTTCTTGTACTCTTATGAGTATATGAGTACAAGCAGCTCATGTTTAGTGTTTTTCATGTCATTAGTTTGATATAATTTGGATTAAAGCATTTAGAAGGAATACACACAAAGCCATGTAAAAGATTTATTTAATTACTAATTAATTATTATATGTGTTTTTTGTCATTGTGGTTTAGAGTAACACTTGTTAATATCCTTAATTATGAGGATAATTGTTAATCAGTATATTTGCTTGACTTTCATCTGACTCAGTTCTGGTTGTTGTGTGACTGATTTATAACACCATCAGCTGTTTTGCAGGACAAACATGGGGAAATATTGGTGCATTTTGAGACTTTTGATTCGGTTATCGCCTACTTTCAGCAAACTCCTTATGTTTGGCTGTATGCATGCAGAGCACTTCAGGGCTGATTTGATTCAGATCTTGGCCAGAAAGAAAATGCTGGAATCATACCATTTTTGCTAGGTGTTCACCTCTGCAAGATATGGGATCCATAATCTCTCCTGTGCTATTTAAAGCATTCAGAACAGATCATATAGTGTCCTATTGAAATGCTCACAATGACCATTCCCTTGGGTATGATAAAGGGTTGTGTGAGTAGCACTCTAAATATTGTGGCCATGGTCAGAGAAAAGCTGAATTGACACCTCAAACCTATAAAAAAAAATGTCATGAGCCAAGGTTTTAGCAACAGTGCTTGCTCTCATCTCAGGTTGGAACAGCCTGGAGAACATGTCTGTTATCACCAATAGATACTATGAGCAATCACTAGATTGTTCCAATGTGGTAAAATCAATAGCCAAAATTTGATTAAATTTAAATGCCAATAGATGTCCCATGGGAGCACAAACTGGTGGCTAATTAGATTTAGACATTGCACACTGGGTACAATTCCAACAGTGCAGCTGAATGCTCATATCAGGCCAATAAAAGTGTTTACAAATCAACTCAAACGTCTGCTACCTACCTTCATGGCCATGGACATCATGTAGCTACCCAAAAGCCTCCCACAGAAGGACCTCCTGTAGTAGGACCTGCTTCACTCCTCCACCCCACCATCCTCCTGAAAAAGTCGACCCAGCTATCGCAACAGCTCTTTTAGTGGCTTAGACATTTTCTGCCTCTTCCTGGAGAACTCTATAAAAGCACTGATAGTTAGTTAATTCAACTGCAACTGCATCAAGACTGCCTTAGAACTACTGGGAAAGGCTAGAACAATATTCTGTACCTCTTCTACTGATCAACCAATAGCCAGATGTTTCCCAGATTTTATGGGAAAAAGCATCCCTGTAGTAGGTTTTGATGGTATCCTGCTTTGGCAACACATTAGTATCGCCATTTGCATGACCTGAGCTTCATAGAGCTATGGTTATGAATATTCCTATCTTTGCATGTAAGTCCTCTACTGGAATAGGGTACTGGTCTCTACATTTTGTGCTCCTTGCTGAACACTGCACCTGAACATGACTCGCATCTATCTTGAGCACAAATGGCTTAGAGAAATCAGCATACGCCAGCACAGGAACAGCTACCAACCTCTTCTTTATGCCCTGGAGCCCTCATTCACATTCGTCCATCCTGCGGCTCTCGATGGATGTCCCTGAACTTTCCCTGAAATGGTGTATCTCCACCATTTCTGCTACCAGACAATATCTGTAGTAAGTAGAAAAACCGAAAAAGGCAGAAATTTGGTGCCATTTCTTGGCTGTTGCTGAATAAGTAGCACTTTTCTAATTTGCCTTTTAAACCTTCCCACTGGAGTCATGCAAAGACCAATTCCAACCTTTCAAGAAATTGTGCTACTGTGGAAGAAAAGACAACAATGTCATCCAAGTACAAAGTAAGTGGCTGAAAACTCTGGCCACTGAATATCTGTTCTATCAACTGCTGAATGGGAATTGGAGCATTGCACTATCCAAAAGGCATTTAATTGAATTCAAATAGTCCAAAGGGGATGCAAAAATAGTCTTACCCTTGTCTTACTCCATCAATGGAACCTGATTGTAGCCACTTACAAAGACCAAGGTGGAAAACCACTGAGCCCCAGAAAGGGCATCCAGTGATTTTTCAAAGAGGGGTAAGGGGAAAGCATACTTTTGTGTCTCACTGTTTAGTTGCCTGTAGTCAACAGACAACTGTATCTGCCAGTCTTTCTTCTTGACAATAACTATAGGTGAGGGATGAGACAGTACATTATCTAATCATCCAACTTTCCTTAAATTGATAAATGTGCTCTTTGACAGACTAATAATCTGATGGAGGAATAGGTCAGTCGCTCTAGCATACTTGTTGCTAGTACAGCCCAAATGAGCTGAAAACACAGGTAAATACATTTGCAGGAGACTCCTCTACTTGGCCTACAACTCCTGTCTGAACAGTTGCCTTGTAGGCTCACCTATGTAATCACAATCCCCTCCAGCCAATAAACATACTGAACCTGGCATATTATACCTACTACTGTGCAAGGCTGTTGAAAAGCGTACTGCTTTTCCCTATATTACCAATAAGAGTGCAAGCTACATGTTTACTATCAGGAACCAGCACCAAGCACCAAAAGCTCAGGTGGTGGGTGAACCTCTGCTCTTAAAGACATAGGGCAGTGTAGTTCGAGTAACTGCAACAAAATGCAAAGAGTTCACACAGGTCTAATACTGCTGACCTAAGCTGGCCTCTCCACACCTTCAGAACTATAACAACCTGCTTGTTGAGAATTCTGCAGTGTCTGATCCCAAGCAGGAGCCTCCTTCACTATGGGGAAGTTAAACCACTCAAGACCATGACAGCTAAACAACTTTTCATAACAATGGCAGATGGTCTTCATCCCTACTAAGCCCTTCCGGTGGTGAATGACAAGGATCCTTTACCATAACCATTTATGTGCTTGCCCAGGACAACAAAATCCAGCTCAGTATAGCCCACATAGGGGGTATCAAGGCTGTTAACAGCACAAAGCCACAACCACTCATAGCTCTTGAAGTGCTGTAAAATGAAACACTCTGAAATAGTCATTACCAAAGACTCCATGTCTAGTAGGCATGGAACCCCATCCATTTTAACTACAAAACAAGGGTAATTGCCCACTAACTTAGAAGGGTCACATTGCCAGAATATTCAGAAGCGTGTGAGCCATTAACTACCTTTCTGGTATTTGGCTCTTTAACTCAGAGGGTGGAAATTTTCCCCCTGCATACCTGAAGTATTGGGAGTGGCAGTCTTGTGAAAACTGAGTCTGCTGTTGCAGTGGTCAACTCTGCATCACGGTATAATACCTCTCTACAATACCTACCTAATTATAGGAGCTGTACACCTGGGTTTAGGTTAAGTGGTTCTTGCTCTGCCATCACTGTGTGGCTCAACATACAAATATTGCCAGCAAAAAGCTAACAGTGAATGCAGCAACAAACAGTAAAGCAGACAAGTCCCAATGGAGCAAAGCCTCAGTACAGCAAAATCCAGGTATGGCAAATAGCAGCTGCTAGGCTCTTCAGCAGGTGGCTAATCTTGAGTATCAACTACTTATACTGCTCCAGGCCTATGTCTTCTCTAAACTGCTCAGATTTTTGATTTTCTGATAAAATGCTGCAAACACGAGAACCCAACCTGGCATCACATCAACTCCAACTGAGGCAATGGCATGTAACTCATGCACTTGTCCATTTATCAGTCACTGCGTAATAGGAACTCCCCACTATGTCACCATGTCACATTGAACAAGTGGAAATCCCATTACACTGGGATAGAATATTAGCCTTAAGTCATCCTGGGAGCATAATTTATTCTTGATGTCCAACATGTTGTGCATGTGTTCAGAGAGGATGAAAGACTTTTTCTAAATGTGAAATAACAAGTCTAGGTAATACGTACTCATACTGTGCACACTGTCTTTCAAGCAACACATAGCTGTCCCTTCTGCTGTTATGAACATTCTGATATTGCGCACTAGTCAAAATAAAGCTGGGTTTGGAGAATTGTAGGAGTTTTCTCGGGCAGTTCAGTATATAACTGGTAGGGAAAAACTTGTGCCTAAGTATGTAACAGATAGCCTGTGTGGCTTACTGCAATTTAAGATACATATATTTTTCCTTGATGAGATGTGAATTTGGCCTGTTGATGTAAATTATATTCCATAGGGTAACTTAAATGTTATAAATTCGGGGTGTATTAGGGTGGACAGAGCATTTAAAAAAAAACAAAAAAAACAGCATAATAATAATTATTATTAGAAACTGTGCTGGAACAGTTTAATAGTACTGGGAGAGAGAAAGAAGATGAAGGCATGTGAAGGACATTAAAAGTATCTTAAAATTAAATTTAAATTAGTTTTTGGATAAAGTGGATGCTGCTGCTTCATGCAATCACTATTTCCATTTAAGAATTTTACCTGAAATGTATTTTTTTCTGTTTATACATATAAGCTAGTAGGATAATGCCCATTTGCCTGCTCTGTGAAGACTATTAAAACTGAGATGTGAGGATGGTGTGCAATTATTTGGTCTGCTGTGGATTTATTTTAATTTATGAGTTTGTTTTGCCCTTAAGGTGTCTTAGGGTGCTATTCCTATTCTTTTTCTGGTTTGACTTATATGTTTTTTGGGACTGAAGGCTGATTTTTTTTCTCTTGTTCCTGAGCCACACAAAGCCTGTCTGATCTCAGAACTGTGATGGTTCCCCCTTGCCAGTAGTGTCTACCTAGTGGTGGCCATGTGGTTTTTGTTTATATTGTCTTTTGAGTTCCACATGTTTTGTATATTGGTTTCTGTGCCACACCCCCCACACAGGTGTTCCCCTTTTATTTGCCATGCCACCTGTGTGTACATCTGTGTGTCTTTGTTTCTTCCTCATACAACCTCTTTCTGTTATAACCCCTTTGTCAGTTGGATTTGTTTCATCTTCCATCTGATGTTATACGTTTTTCCTTTGTTTCATCAAACCCTTAGTTTGAAACCCACGTTTGCCTGCTCACCCTGAGCACTGGGTACGCACAGTGCCAGCTCTGAGTGGCGTGATGTGCCCACCATGTCTCATACATAGGGTGGCGCAGTGCCAGCTGCATTCCACAAGTAGGCTAGTGTGGCCCACGCACGGTTTCCAGGAGTGCACTGGTGTGGCTGCATTTCCTTGCCTCGGCGCTACACCTTTGTCTTCACACGCCGGGAAGCTCGCAGTTGGTGGAGGGTACCATGACAGTTCCCCCCTGCTAGCAGCAAGCCCTGTGGCTTTTGTTTATGTTGTCTTTGTAGTACCACGTGTTTTGTATTTTGGTTTCTGTGCCACGCCCCCACACAAAATTGGGTCCTCGCCCTTTTTATGCCATGACACATGTGTCCACATGTCTTTGTTTCTACCTTATAAAAGCTGTCTCTGATGTAACCACTTTGTCAGTCCGTAATGTTATGTTGGGGTTCTTTCATTTTCCATTTGAGCTCATTATGTGCTTTTTCTTTATTTCATTAAATGCTTAGGGTGAAACTCAAAAAAAAATTTGCAGAAACTCAGCAAAAATCCAAATGTTATGAATCTGTCCAATAACAAAATAAGACAACACAGAAAATTTATTAGAAACAATTTTTTTATGAGCAACACTGGCCTTTCATCACAGATTAATTTATGACAACGGTGCTTCTGTTTGTAGGATTTTTTTGGATGGTGGACCAATCTCAAGCCATTAGTGACTTTAACAATGTGTAAAACTCCCTCAGCACTGCTGTGCATCATAAATGTGTACAAACTCAACCCCCACAACCATGCCAACACCATTGCATCAGTGTTAATGCTGCATTAAGAATAGCCTGCTACCCAAATAATCTCCAGTCAGCAGTACCTGGAAACTGTCAAATAATGAATGCAGTGGCAGTTGGTTGATGAATTGTACATGCCAGCAGATGGGCTTCAGTCCATAACTGTACACGTATAAAATACTATATAAGCACTTTGCTTGCACAGCTGATGAAGGACCTCAGTCCACAACATCCCGAATCTCTGGAAACCTTGTGTACTTCACTTCAACTGACTACATCTACATATAAATATATGTATAATGACTAGGCACTCCAGGTGCAAAATAGGTGTTTCTAATAAAGTGGCTGTTGGTTGTCTTGTATACTGATTCATTTTTTTTTTCCATTTATCCATTCATTAATTTTGTTTTAATTGGTCTTTGGTGTACAACTGCATTTACAGGATTTGGCAGATGCTCTTATTCTCAGAAGCATTTTGTTTTCTACTTGGAATTGAATCTTATAGAAAGCTTAGTGAGGTATCAAGTATGTCTCTTTTTAATTGAGGTTCACTACCATTTTAAGAAACTATAGAATCACAGAAATATCCACATCAAGAAGCAGAAATTTGTTCTTTATTATTTATATTATTATTTATATTATTATATTATATTAACTTTGACATTGCAACAGATATTCAGATTATACCAATGCTTTTTTTGTGTATTGTAATTATTTTACTCACATACTCCTTACATGAATGTAAGAGTCTAAGAATGGCATTTCATGTGATTGATCCCCTTTGGTAATTCTGTGAAACTTTCATTTGACCAGTCATTGATGTTATGTACTTCAAACTCTGCCCCAATAGCTCTGATGCCATCAAAAATATCAATTCTGTCCCAGGAACCAAAACGGATCCAGTTTTTTTTCATTGGTAAAGTTTCAAAATATTTACTGTAGTGGGAGACTGAAGCAGCCTCTAGTGTGATAACCTGAAGAGTAATCATTGCAAACCTCCCACTACAGTTAACATCCTCTCCAAAAACACACTTTTGTGTATAAACTTTCCACACTCTTGTTCAGTCCACCATGTGAGAACCCTGAGAAATTGTCATAGCTTCAGTTTAACTAGGTTTAAGATGTTGTGTAGTCCAATAACCAAGCCTTACAAAATTACCAATAACGAAGACTTTACCATCCAGGAAGAGAGGATTGAATGAACAGGTTGGATATTAAATAAGTAGGTTAATGAAATAGAAATAGAAAAGGACTGAAGGAAGTGATATTATATATTGTTCTCACTGTCCTCTCTTCACCCTTCCAGGCCATTTATCTTCATCTTGTGCTGGTTAACTCAGACTTTCAGTCTTTGCTTTTGGGGGGTCTATAGCAAATGGCCTTCAGTTCATCCTGAAAGCCCACGCAAATTATAATTTTACTCTGCACCAAACTGCTGTCTCTCTTTGTGCTCCAGCCGCAGGCCCCTGGAAGGATGGTGCCCCATGGAGCCCCGGTGCCTAATAGCACCCATTAATGAATAAAACATCTGTCTCCTTTTCTGCAAGCCTAGCGGTGGTGCATGTCGGGTGCTCGGGTAGGTGGATGGGGCATTGCTGCCGTTAATCACAGCTACGTGTGTACTCACCGTGGTGCCAGAGAGCTCATCAGCGTCACCTACCCTGTGTGCTGCACCACTGGATCCACCCCTACACTCTGAGCCATCCCAGCCAGGCACATCTACATGTTTTAGTGACCTCGTAAGCTCTACAAGCTCATCGTTTTCATGACTGGCACGCGATAGCTTTTTGACTGCTTTGCATGTTCTGCTGCAGCTGTGGCATTTAACATCGCCCTGTCGTGGTGCTCCATGCGCTTCTTTTGATCGCTCACGCAAGTGGAGAAAATGTGTCATATTTAATGCTATACAGTATTTGGTATAATGAAATTCCTGCATACAGGGATATAGATGACTACAGCTTGCCATATAGAGGCTGTAAGAAATGCATTGTTCAGTGCATATTCATCGGTAATGAGACTCTTTTGTTACACGCTTATATTTGGGCAATACCTGCTGTTAACCTTCTGTACTAAGCCATGTGCTAATTGCTCAAAATAGGCCAGTGGCTGCCTAAATTCTGGTTTCCTTGGATACGTGTGATATGGAGGTCTTGCAGTGAAAAGGACCTGGAATTAAACTTAATTCCCCACTGTTAATGGCATAATGACTGGATACATAGCAATTAGTGTGTAACTAACATGTTATATATAATTACACGATGACTCAAATATGCAAATGTGGAATTGTGTGCTGCAAGAGCTGTGGGTGCAAAATCAAATATGCTTTATGAATTCAATCAGTCAGATGGAGCAATCTGAAAAGATGCCATAAAATCACATTTATCCCATATCATAATTTACGATTATAATAACTTGTGTTCATGCCAGCATCCTGTGCCTTGCAAAAAAGCTCCAAAGTGGATAGATCTGACTGAAAAGTGATTGAATGACAGAATGATGAAGGATCTGCTTAAGCTGGACTTTTGGAATGATTACTTCATTGCATGGAATAGAAATACATACAATTTCTTCTCTGGCAAAACCGATATCTTCTGGCTTGAGTTGTACAGGAAAACAAGAATTATTTTCCAACATACAAAGCACCAT
>NC_137503.1:30800000-30837500 GCF_041902795.1 Electrophorus electricus
TATGTGAGAGTCCATGCCAACCAATCAGAAATCTGTCTGTGAGGGTTGGCAAGTATGTGAATGAACGTCACTGTGTGGCAGGAGGTAAATGGTCATAGTAGACCACTCTGTCCCCCAGGCAGAGGAAAGATGTGGGGAAAAAGCTGATAGCATGTCTGAGGAACAAGAGCTACAATGGCACATATAGTGCTGCAATCAGCTCACAGTGCATTTGTCTGAACTAAAACTTTGTGGGGTTATTCTGCAGTTAGGAATAGGATATTTTTTTTAACGAAATCATATTTTATATGATGTAATTTATTGCAACAGCTTCCTCTTGAGACTAGAACTTTGTTTTTCCTTTGAGAACTTGCTCTGTTATATGCCATAGTAGGTTTTCCAGTCTGCCATATAGCCTTCAGAAAATGTACATCCAAGATAGGTTACAGATGCAATAGAACAACATTGGAAGAAAAATTACAATAGTCTTTTATAGTCACAATATATGTCTGAGCATGTGTGTGCATGCATGTGTATGTATAAAATGTTTTCCACATTTCAATAGCAGCCAAAGGACCGAATCTTAGGCTGAGAAAGATCCAAGATCGCATCATAGTTGCATGAGTAAACAGTAAACTACCTTCCCAGGAGCTTAAATTGACTGTAAAATTCGCTACGCTTTTTGGCATAAATAACTCACATTGTCACCCAAGGGTTCACTGTTGGCAGAAAATGTCTCACTGCCTCTGGAGATGTACAGGGTTATCAGTGCCACCTCCTCCACCTCCACCCCCAAACATACTGTGTTTACAGAAGTCCAACAAAGAGAAAGCCAACTATGCTCAGGAGTCCTAGGTCAGGGACACTGCAGGATGTTTCCTTCAGAAAGCAAAACAAAACAGCTGAATCAATAAGAATTTGAAGTGTGGAGCTCCATAAAAAAACAAAATCCTCCAGAGGTAGGAGAGATCAGAACGTTAGAACAGTGGTATGATTCACATAAAGGTCTGTTTCCACTCTTAAATGTGAGTTTAAAACAGTGGAACTCTGAGGAATGCTGGCAGAGCTGCTGCTTTTTAACGGGCCTTTGATTATTTGTGATAATTAAAGCTATTCGGAGGTATGTTTGAAGTGACTCTGAGTGCATGTTTTTCATGTGCTTCTTTTAACACAGTATTTCTGTAAACAACCCTCAGGAAAAGAGACAAGACCTTGAGAAGCCCTCTAGCTCCACACTCTTCAGAAAGTTTTTTCTTCAAAAGGGTCTGAAGATGTCCTAAGTACTTTATTATGCCCGCTGGTGTACTTTTAATACTAAAAGTTGCTTTTAACTCTGTGTGGGCTGGTTTAATGATCAGATTACAGTACAACACAACAAAGCTTCTGTGAGTTCTCACTCTTTGAAACATGAGATGCTGTTATTTTAAAAAACACTTGCAGCACATGGAAGTAGGAGCCATAGATCCACTGTCATAGGATGTTCAAGCCATATTACAGAACGAGTTGCGCATACACATCAAGCTTGGCAAATCATAGCTGCTGCATGCATGGCCACAGGGCATACCTGTTATGTAAAATGGGAAACATGTTGGAATCAGGTTAGGAATTGCATACAATCTCCCCAGTCTGGGGGATTTATATTCAATCCACACTGCAGGTTTATATAAAAAATCAAGAATTAATTGCCAAATGTTAAAAAAAATAAATAAATCTTTTTGGGGGTCATATTATGCATTCAGCATCTAACAATACATCTTGATTATTCATTTACAGCTTAGTACCAGCAATTGGAGTTGGTCTATTGATTTAATTAAAAGTAATTTTCTGTATTTTCAATTACAGGTTGTCTAGAAAAAACCCACTGAATTTATGACTCCACTCTTCCTCTCATCCTCTCAGCAGGATTTGCCCTCTTAAAGCTTGGCACATATATATATATATATATCCTTGTTATCTAGTCTTTCCATAGCAGAAGCTATGAATAATAATATGGCATTAATTACATTTTAATTCAACTTCTTGGAGCACTGATTCCAGTGTCCCTGGAGTGATATAAGAAGATTTTTCTTCCTCGGAAATGTAAGGGACTTTTATTTTCTTTTGCCCTGTCTTGTTGTGATAACCACTGAATTCCATACTGAACTCTAACTACCGAACTACAAGCTAAAACATGTCTTCAGCATCCTCTCACCCTGTGCACCTATTTGATTGGTGTGAAACTAATGGGTTGTAAAATGAATGGGTTTGACATGAGTTCCTTTCCAGCAGGGCTCTGTACTAAAGTGCTTAACTGGGTGTTGCTCACATTTGTTATTTGATTTAAATCACACTTTCACTGGCTTAGCCAGGTTAGGCTCATAGGTCCCAAGCCAGCCATCGTTCTGAATTCTGGCCCTGGAACAGCAGAGACTAGGCTAAATCCCTCTTAGTTTTAGCAACAGCAGAAAATGAAAAAGGTTACTGTCGGTACTGGCGTTCACCCAAAAAACACTGCTGTGCGAGTTGTGGGCACAGAGCAGTTAAGGTCAAGTGTTTAGCACATTTCCATACATTTCAGCATCCTGGGCCGGTGCTGCACTAACCTCACGCAGACCCGTCTTTTTCAAAGTGGTACCTTTTAAATACGGTTCAGGTAATAGCTCCACATTGGTCTCGTGTCACCTGCAGGTCAGTCTGAGCCTTCGGGAAAGGCAGGAGGTGTGGCTGTCTCAGAAAGAGCTGCCACAGGGAAGCACTCACGTCTCTGTGTGCCTTTAACAGGGGCTGCAACCTGCACCGCATGGCTGATCACATCACGCCCACCGTTTGGGGAGCTGTTGGTAAACATGGAACCAGGGCTTTGAGATGAGAGGCCATCTCGCTCCGCTATTTATGACTTGAGAGAAGATGAGAAAATCAATAACAACGATGCTCGCTGGTTTCATAATCATTTCTGATGTGTTTTTTATATCTCTCCCTCACTATATAGTTTTTTGCTTTTTCATATCTCATCTCCCAGGGCTGGCTTTCCTGTCTGCTCGGCCGCTGGTTGCGAGTGTGGCCTGAGCCCGCATTGTCTCAGCTCGACGCTGATTAAATCAACCCATTATTCCAGTATGGAGTTATCTTCCCCACAAACCGCAGCTGATAGGCCAGATTTGCCTCTCCCTGATACCTGCGCTGTATTAGATATTGAGCTGTGGAAACAGCAAACTTTCCCCCCTCTGAGGCACTATCCATCTAAAACTCAAGGACGGAAGAAGCACGTGAAATATTAACACACATACTAATAAGACTGAGGTGAATATGGACCAGCTTTACAATGCGGAATTTCTCAGTTCTAATTTCATGTACCAAGGGTTGACTGAGAGAGTGAAATTAGAGTTTGACCAAACAGTGGTGAATCAGTGGGCTTCCAGTTCTGTAAGTGTGGTAGGCTAAAGCTTTGCTCACTTGTATTAGATTGGTGCTTCTCCAAATTTGAAATCCACTTCAGCTAGTAAGCGCATTTGAGTTCATGCTCATTTCACACTAGCATGACACTGGAGGAAGGAAATCTCTGCTTTTTCTTCAAACTTCTTGCCAGCTTTTTGTTTTCAAGTCTAATTAAGAGACTGAAATAACACTCAAGAGGACAAAATTACCACTTATGCTAATGAACTGTCCTCATGTCAACAACTCCTTTGCTAAATTAATTATACCAGAGTGAAATGTTTGTGGCTAATCATTCTAATTAACTCCCTCAGAGTGCTTTTGTAGGTACCACCAAAGTGATATCAGGCCAATGTGATCTCTCTTACATTCCCATCTGCAGCTATTGACACCCTTTCAGGATCTAATGTACTTCAGCCTAATTCATCAATTTGGACAAAGCTGATTAATGAAGGACTTGAATGATATCGCAGTTCAACATTCCCTCCTCTCATGCTACAATAATAAGAGTTTGTGATAAATAGCACAGATGAAACTCAAAGCAACTGCTTAGCTTTCTCACTCTAGCTTCCATCATGCCACCTGCACGCTGAGAAAATGGAGATGGGAAGGACAGACAGGGTTCTTGGTCACGAAACCGAGAGGCAAAGTCAACATATGGACCCAGCTGAAAACTGTAGCAGTATAGAGGAACTTCCAAGAAAAAAAGAACGAATCATTGAGTTGGTAAGGTGAAAAAACCAGGATGGAAAATGAAAGGACAGAAGTGGGTAGTCAAAATGAAAATTAAGGTGGCTAGGACACAGTAAACAAGCCTCTGGGGCTTCAGATTTAGAGATTTGGTTTTAAATGAAAAAAGGTAGTCAATGAAAGAGAAGAAAGAGATTGGAGCATGAAATCGGAAGAAAGGGGAGCAGCACAGAGTCAGCCGATAGCATCACATCTGATGCCAAGTTTGGTTTCTCTAGCTTTTAAGCTGCAGGGCTGGGAACTGTTTTGGGAAATGCAGGTAGATAGGTCAAGGCAAAACAAAGGAGGAAGTACAGGGAAGAAAGCAGAAGTAGGCTATCTATATAATCAACAGAATGCTGTACTCTAACAGCCCACAGCTTTTCACCACATTAAGTGTCTACAGAAAATCCTGCTTAAAACTAGAAAATAAAGTAATAATAATACTATGAAGTTTTACTTATATAGTGCCTTTTTCACGTTTAAGGTAGCTTTATGTAATCCATACATAAAACATGCAATGTAGGAAAGTCAATAAATCAAAAACAAGAAAAGCGAGTAGAAACAATCAGTGTTGAAATTTAGAGTAAAGGAATGCACTGAGAAAACAGGTTTTGAGTTGGGTTTTGATTTTGAGTTGGGTTTTGAGGAAGGGAATTCCAGGATTTTTGTCTGAAGGGTGAAACAGACAAAAATAAATGACATTGTAAAATAAATAAAAAATAAAACGGACAGCTTGAAGACTACATGGACAGTTTGGAAAGTGGTTTGAGAGATAATATGGTAATTAAGAACAGGAAGTTGGCTCTGTCATGTCAGTTTAATGAAAATTTTCCTCTTGGGTGGAATATCCCACTAAATAGTCAAGACAGGATCTGCTGTCAAACTGCTGACTCAAAACAGCATAATGTGTTTAGAAATGATTCACCCTACAGACCTCTCCAGGGAGGCAGCCGAAAAGATATGAGAGTGTTTAGCAAAGGCTACAGAGACCTTACTGGTAGCAGAGATGATAATCATCGCTGGCTGCTCGCCATGTGTTCATATCCAATTTTAAAGAACGAGATGGGTGTTGAACCCAGTCCAACGGCAGGCAAGCCTCCTGCAAAAGCACAAACTATTCAGTCAGAACACGGCCAGAGGCAGCTGTGTTGCAGAAGGGCTATTACATTTGCAGCTGAAGTTAATGTTGGCCAATCAATGGTTTTTCATCAAAAACTAGCGTTTTTCTTCCATGTCTTGGATGAGCTTGGATGGATTGCAAAACACTGCTGTATCACCACAAAGGCGTGAAAGCTGAATGAATCTGATTGAAAACAGGTGTCGGTGTGTGTAGTGTGTGTGCACATCTGTTTGAATGGCTGCAGGATGATGCTGTTGTTAACTGCAGCTCTCCATGTACTTGAATGTTTTGCCTGTGAGAAATACTGACCCATTTCCTCTTATCAGCTCAGACACAGGAGCACAGCACACACAGGCACAAAGTCTCTCTTACACACAAGCCACACACACACACACACACACACACACATATAAACAGACATGCACGTGTACACATTCACACATGCGTACACACACACACCATTCTCCACCCACACAGGAGCACAGCAAATACAAGCACAAAGTCTCTCTCTTACAAATCACGTCCACCCCAACACCACACAAGCACACGTGCACACACACACACACACACACACACACACACACACACACACGTATCACATTGAAAAAAATATGCCACTGCAGAATGTAAATATCAGTAGTAGCCACAAAGTAACTGTCAGTCTCTTCCTGCAATCAGTGTCTATTCAGCTAAGACCCAACCCCACCCTATCCCATGCAACAGGAGCCAATAGCAAAATCACGCTGTACTGCTAATAATCTGCCTTCAGTTTTTTTGACCACATGTAGAAACTTCACACATGTACATTAACTGATTTCTGTAGGCTGTGCTCTGCTGGTGTGCTCAGTCGGTGGTGAGAGCAGTCTATGTGTTTGCTGTGCATCCATGCCCATGTCATGTACAATGAAAGGCAGAAGCTAGAAAACCAACTATGACACTCTGTCTACAACAATCCAATTATAGCTCATCCAACAAATGCCAACACCTGTTCTGTTGCGTGTGTTTTTTACCACCAGATCAGTATGTTGGTCAACGTCTACAGGTCACCACTGCAAACTGTTGTTGTGCTATGACATGCAGTAATCCTGCCACAGCACAACATGACAAGCAATAATCTTCTTCAATACAATTATGTCCTCACCTGAACAAATTTAAAACCCAGGCTGTTTGGATCTATTTGATGCAGTTAAGGCAATGGGTTGCAACAGAAACAAAAGATTTTGGCTCTAAGAATTTCTCATGCAAATCTTGTTGAAGCCTAGATGTGGTTCTGACATATGAAAGAACTTTAATCTCAGCTAAGAAGGTCAAAATATTTATTTTGCATTATGTCTAAGTATGTCTGGGCAAAGTTGTCATGGGACTTTGAAGGATCAAAAGACTGTCACATTTTGGCTATTTCAGTCTTCCACACAAAAGTAACCCTGGTTAAATAATAATCACTTTGCCCATATCAAGCAGCGATGCTCCCCGCGATAAAGCCCCACAGGGAAAACAAAATCTGTGTTTTCTTCCTAATTAGGTTAATCTAGTTCTTCTTGGCACACAATCCAGATACTCAAATAGCGTCTTACAAATATTGTTCCAAATGTCCTGTAAATCACCGGTTTATTTAAACACAATTTCTGCCTTTTGGTGCTGGGCAAAGTTTATGTAAGGCAACACTATCATTACCTGCACGAAGACTGAAGGTAGTCAGTACTAGTCTGTTATTTTGCAGTAAAGTCTATGCAAAAGTTCACCATCCATGAAGCTAGCTGTTTGTGTCTAAGTCTATAGTTTCATTGTCATCCTGACAGAAACCACGAAAAACTACCATTCCTTTATCACCACTGCAAAATCCTCACCAGTAGGTTCAGATATGTATGGTTGTACAATTCTAATTTCCCTGTTTGTGCCATTATATTCAGCTCTGCCTGACTATAGGACAGACATAGTATAGAAGGCTGTCAACCGGTCATGTTTACTGGAAAATTAGGACAATTCCCAAACCATATATATATATATAAATCTGAAACATTCCAAACGTACTACAGTGCACTGCAGTAAAAGATGTTCAGATTGCAGTGAAGTACACAAGGTTTCCAGACATACAGATATATGTTTAATATAACATTCTAGCTCAGTATAATATAAAAGTCTTTAATATTTTCCAGTGCATTCCCTGGGGGTTTAAGCATTCCTCCAGCAGTAGGCTTGAAGGTCAGATTCAAGTAGACACTGAAATCTTAACTGTCCTCCTGCATCCACCTGCTTTTCCTGCACACCGCCGAAAACTCTCTTACACGGGTCTAAGTGCAGCAGTCTCCACTGCTCCGCGTGTCGTGGTTCTGCAGAGCGCAAATCAATTTCCTGCTTTACTTCAAATGAAACCTCAGATATTAGTACAGCGAGAGGGCAGTTAAAGCTGTTCCCCCTTCCCTCTACCACCAGTTAGCACCACGAAGACAAGGTCACCCAAACCGATCCTTCTGACGACTGCTCCGAATCCTGCTCTGCCATTTTCAGAGTGGGCGAGCTTCTACGCTTGAGTTACTTGTCATGGTCTAACCAGGTGTTAAAGAGTTTGTGACATCAGGCACATCACACTTATTTGTGTCATATCACCATACTGTTAACAGATCAACAAATATGTCAAATTATTATATGTACTATCAAATATCAAAACAGCAAGATAATTGTAACTATTTTAAATATTTCTATATTTTCTACATTTACAAAGCAAACAATGAAGTAATGTGGTTTATAACATTAAAATAAAATATGCCAGAGTAGAATGTAGAGATACGTTTTTAAAATGCATCACTCAAATTGCACTCAATTATTCAACTGCTTCAAATTTAAGTCAGTCTAGGGAGTGATGTAAATAACAATTAGCAAAATATATATACCAAGGACTAAGTGAGCAGTCAAATAAAGTCCATGTTCAAGCAAGTTTGTGAACATAAGGTTGAGTTTACTACTAAGAGTGAAAAATTATTCAACCCCAAAGTCAGTATTTCACAAAGCTTCATTAAAACTTCATAACCTCCATTAAACATTTCCAGTAGGTGGTCACAAGCTTCTAACAGTCCTCTATTGGAATCCTGGCTTATTCCTCATGTGCAAAAGTTTCCAACTCATTAATGAGTTTCTGTTCCGTAAAACACCTCCATAACAGGGCTGATCCGCCTCCATGTCTGACCATGGGGAAAGTGTTCTTTTGAAACCTTTTGCCTTTCTTACAGCAGGCGTACTGCTGATCCATGGCTTCAAACACTTCCAGTTTAGTTTCATCACTCCATAAAACTCCACAACTCCTATAACTACCACTAACTCTACAGGCCTGTCCCACTTTTATTGCATATTCAAGTTGACTTTTTATGTGCTTTTTGGTCAAGAGTTGAGTGCAGTAAGGCATCCGAGCATGAAGTCTTTGCTTTTGTGGTGTCCTTTTAAAGTGTTTGCTTTTATTCCTGCTTTCATCAGGTCACAGTGCAAATCTTTGGCAGTAATACAGGGGTTTTCTCAGCTGTTCTGTTCAGATGTCTCATTTGTCTTGGTGAAATGTTGCTCTTTTGTTTTTTGCTCATGTAGGTTAGCTTCTGTAAAATTAGCTTTAAACTTACATATGATACTGCGTATCTCGGAACTTTATGTATCTGGGATATCTTCTTGTAATCAGTTGGCTTTTTTTGGTGTAATGAAATAGTTCTCTTAGCTTTTGTGAGAGCTCCTTTTTATTTTCCATGTTGGATACTGAGCTTGAATGTTTGCATGGGTGGGATTTATTTATGTATCACAGCTGAAGCAAATCCAAGTGTCATTATAACATTTTCAACAGCTTCATTGTGTTTTAGCATTATTATCACAAAGTTTACAGCCTCGCAAAGTAGTACAAGATTCCAGCATTACTGAATAGGATTTGAATAATTATGATTATGACTGGATTAATAAAATATCATTTTACTCAGAAATATGACATTTTACATCCTCACCATAATTCTGAGTGGGTTACTCAGCTGATGCACAGATAATTGCAAAATATTCTAGATCTTCACATAAGCTTGAATTTGTACGTTCTTACAGCCTCAGCTAAGGTTGAATAACTTTGAATGCAACTGCATTTAAAGAAAATCACTGAAATTGTTCACCCAACATCCAACCATAAACATTCTTCCCAGTCAACCAAAAATAACAGTACTTAAGTATATGAAACCTCTTCCTTTCCAAAATACAAAAAGACATTTTTTACCAAAACAATAATTAATTGAACAATCGTTTAGCTTGTCTGTCGGCAAAGAAGTGGCATATGTATACCATCATGAAGAAATAATAGGCTAGATGGTTGCTTGATCAGGAAGAATTAAGAGTCACGAGTGCAGTCTCCAAACTGAATTCAGCTTTTAATAGGAATGTCTGAAGCCATACTCAAGGCTATAGAACAGCTCTCAGCTTACTGTGAGTTCTCTTCAGTCAGAATTCAATTAAACCATACAGCAGGTTCTTAAAACCTTGCAAGCATGCATCAATGCCACAGGAAATAGAAAGGGATAGATTAAGGTTTGCAGGAAAGACCTAACAGTGGTCAAACAGTGGGACTGTTGTAACTGCAGTGGGTAAGGTAGTGAGTATGAGTGTATTATATATGTGGAACTGTATATTTAATGCTCTGTGTGAGTACCGGTAAAGGCAATTTCTGTGTTTTCTTTTATGTGAGGTGCGAAGATTTCTGATATTTTGAGGTATGTGGTTTATGATGTTCCATTCTCGAGCACCATTGCCTGTTTTTAGGCTATTGTAGATATTGGGACAATTATCTTCCAGAGGATTTTGAATGGTCAAATATGCCCAGTTGCCCTTAAGCGACTACATGACAAAGCTCTGAATACTATTGAATTTAGCCTTTGATCTCCTCATTGGTGACCGCCTTTCACATCACAAATACCACAGAACTCTCCATGAATGAATAGAAAGCAATTTTGGTTGCTAAAAAAGGGAGAATTTAATCATGTCACAAAATAGAAGGTCTGTATAAAAAAAAAAATAATAAAAAAAAAAATTGGGATGTCTTAAAAACAGAGAAACTACTAAGGTACAATCTCTGGCCATTTAAAGGAACAACATAATATTGGGTAAAGCCCCCATACGCTCAATTCTTAAACAGTCTCAATTGTTTGTGGCACTGATTTTACAAGATGTCGGAAACATTCTTTTGGGACTTTAGCCCATTTTGACATGATTGCATCATGTAATTGCTGCACTCCCACTCACATTCCCTTGCATTGCAAAGATACTCTATTGGATTCAGATCTGGTGACTGAGGTAACCACTGAAGTATGCTGAACTCATTAAATCAGTTTGAGATGACTCGTTCTTTGTGACATGGTACATTATTGTGCTGAATTATAAGTGAAATAAACTGCATGTTTCCATGCTGTTTACACCAACTTTGGACCCTACCATTTGTACATTGTGGTAGAAATCAAGATTCATCAGTCCAGGCAATGGTTTTCCAGTCTTTGGCTGTCCAGTGTCATTGGATCTGTGCCATCTGTGGTCTCACATTCCTGTGGTCTTCTGCTTTCACAACCCAACCACCTAAAGGTTCAGTGTCTTCTGAAATGCTTTTCTGCTCACCATGGTTGTAAAGCATAGTTACTGGAGCTACTGGAGCTTCTTCCTACCAGTTCTAACCAGAATAGCTGTCCTCCTCTGACCTTTCTTATCAACATCAAGTTGGTTGTTTTTTGAACCATTCTAGATAAGCTCTAGGGACTGCTATACACGAAATACTCAATACACAAATTAGCCTAGCTGGCTCCAAATATGCCAAAAAGAAAGTTAATCAGATCACGTTGTCCCCATTGTGATGTTTGATATGAACACTAATTGAAGCTTTTAAGATCCTGTGTCTGCATGTGTTTAAGCACTGCACTGTAGCCATGTGACTGGCTGTTTAGCTAATTACATGGCCGACCAGGTGTACATTGGTTCCTGCTAAGGCAATGATCAACCGCCAGAGAAAGACAACAGAATCAGGTTAGGAGCAAGACAGTATCCCAAAGGTACACTGCCAACACAAGCAAATAATTCATCAGGAGGATCAAAAGAAAATTTTATCCTGGCCTAGCTAACTCCATATTTTAAATGCAACTCTGAGTAAATGGCAAATGAAGTTGGTCAGTGCAAAAATGGTCCAATGGTTAACAGTTCATTTTAAGCAATTGCCACAAATTTTCAGACTATTTTAGATTAATGTATGCAAATCCTTTTCTCATCTCTCACCTAATTTGTGCCATTTAAAATATTTTATAATATAAATTTTAAATGTTGACATTGTCAAATCAAAACTGTTTTAGTATAGAGTAAGGAAAAAATTGTATTTAAACTGACAACATATTCCTAATTTAGTAATGTGAGACTGGGGTTAATTGTCTTTATGCTTTGCAGCTAATCTGTGTGAAGAGCTCTCAGCTTGTTAGGTGTGGTAAATGTAAAGTATGTTTTATGTTTTGTAATGGAGCACAAAACACAGTAGAGCAAAACCACTGAAAACCACCTCAAACTCCACGACAGAAAAAAAGGAACCTAAAACCTTATATTAGATGACAGAAACCTCCAGCTTTGTGTCACAACGTTCTAATTTAGCAGCACCATTTATACTACTTAGACTGATTGAGTTTATTTTTAATTTGGTGATGTAGGACACACACAATTATTATTCATGTTTTAATTTTTTTCAAAGCAAGGATAAAATCTGTATCAGAATGAGGCTCAAAGCCCAGGCTAAAGAATTAGCCTTTTCATGCCAGACTTTGATCTCTGCCCAGATCCTTATTTCCTCCAACCAGTGAACTTGGGTGGCAAATATTATCTGGTCTACAAGTTACATTGATTAAACTTGGTCTGGATAAGCTCTTCTCTGCTAAATGGATCGTCACAAGATTCCGTTTGATCATTAATTCTGCAACCCTCGTCCATTACCATTATAAGTAACCACAATGCCCAACTGCAAACGCTTTGATTTTATTTTGGATTTTTCAGTCATTAAAAAGATGAAAATCAAATTATCTTTTCAGACGCATACTCAAACATTACAGGTGTCCTTTGAAAACAGCAGCACAAAAGGAGCAAGGAGCAGTGCATTCAATTCTGCATCAAAAAATTCCCTCCCTGTCACAGCCTTTCCTTTCATTGTACGAATGTCTAAAAACCTACATTGACTCAACAAATCCAGCCCTATTGCAAGTGCAGCTCTGTTGTTGAAAGTCTTTTGTGCACTTCATTTTGTCTCGCACAATCTACCTTGTTCAAGGGGATCGGGGAGAAAGCATCGATTTCTACCTGAGAAACAACCAACAATGGCCTTTTGTTGGTGATGATCTTTTCCACACTTTGAAGGTCTTACAGCTCCTGCAAAGGCATGCCGCTTGAGTCTCCCATCTTTTGTGATGCTTTTTTCTGTTCACAGTTTGATTGGCTCATCTCAGATTTAGAGTCTTCACTAGCTGAAAAATGTTATTCATGCATAAAGAGCATTGGAGAAAGGTTACAGTATTGGTGTTACTGAATTATGTTTTATAATGTATACAGCAAGAAGTTTAGAAAGAAGCCATTAAGATTAGTTAATTAAAGACAAAATGCAACAACTTTCAGTCTATGACATGCAGTCTATGAAATAATAGTTAACCCAAACCCAAATGTACAAATGTAACCAAAATAAATATAATGCTTATAAAAACCTTGTTATTAAAGTATGTTGGTTGAGAGGTTATAATTGCACTGAACGATTCCTGTGAGAGAGTGAGAGATTATCATATTTAAAAAGCAGCCTAACAATGCAAATTTTCTCTGCATTTTAAAGAGCGCGGGCAAGCTGATTGTACACTGCCATTATGTGCTATTACCATACAGACCAGAATGCAATGCAAGCAATGCTCTACTTTTGTCTGCCACCCACTATACCACCTCCCCTGCATGCTCACTCACCAGCACTCTCTCTATCTCACACACACACACACACACGCACACACACACACACACACACACACACACACACACACACACACACACACACACCTTTCATGCTGAAAATGAGTGTAACTAATTTTGATGAAGGTGTTTGTGATCCTCAAAGCTTTTTTTAATACCAATCCATTTTATTTGCATAACAAAAGAAGACATTGTGAGCTGATGGGAGGGGGGGTAGCTAAAGTAAATTCATAAAACATCTTTCACTTTTCAGATTAAGCTTGTTATTATTTAGACTTGTCTTGAAAGAGGCAGCTTTTCAAAGAAAAACTAATTCAATTGTGATATGGGTGTGACTCTTTGATAAAGGAACATTAAAAAACAGTGACAACATGTAAAATGAATCCCCACCATAGGCGCTAAATGCCAACACATACTCAAATACACACACATATGTTCCCATTGCGCTGACATCTCTACTTAAACCAAAATGTGCCTGTGTGCTAGTGACCTAGTAGAGCCAGAAATGCCTTATTCACACCACATTTCCTAGCTCTTGCTGACATGGCCTGATCAGATTTAGTTCTCCATATATCTGTGTTGTGGCCATAGGCTGCTCTCAGGAGCGAGTCCACGACTCTATAAGTGCCATGATCACGCGTCAAGGCCGAGACTCTTCGCTGCTGCAGCCAGAGCTACCTGCTGTCTCTGACATTCAACTTAATCTGGATTTAAGAGGATGAAGTCTGTGTTTGTGTGTGTGTACACATACACACACATACATACAAACACACACACATACAAATATATATGTATGCATATATTACATATGTACCAGTGTGTGTGTGTGTGTGTGTGTGTGTGTGTGTGTGTGTGTGTGTGTGTGTGTGTGTGTGTGTGTGTGTGTGTGTGTCAATTTAACTTGGTGAATTTTGCTAAATTTAGTTTCACAATTTGTAATTTTAACTAGAGAACTAATGATGTGACAAAATATGATCAGATCTATGTTAAAAATCTAGCTTTATTAAAAATGACCAACTTAACTTATTTTATATGTTATGAGCCAACATATGAGGATCTAGTCTATCCTTCCCCCTGTGTGGGCAGGGGCTCTTATGCTATCTTGGACTTAGCCATGGATAACTGACATTATCACAATTTGAGGTCTTGATCTCTGGCAATATTCATATTGTGTTTTTTTTGTTTGTTTTTTTTTGTTTTTTTTTCTCTTGAAACTCATCATCTCAGTGTAAGTATTTCCATAACCTAGACACATAAGTGGACTCTGTTTTGACAGATGTAGACAAATAAAAAACAAACAAACAAACAAACAAACAAAAAAAACACTCGGAAAGAAGTCTAAACATGATCTTAGTCATCAATATTCTTATGAATTTAAGCATCAATATTCACTTTTTTAAATTGTAATATTAAAAGCAACAAGCTTTTTTATCCTGGTGGAATTGTGTGATAGTGTTGGCATATCACTCTAATTTGGGTACCAATGCAGTTATGACATTTTTAGGTGTTATTCTCATGTTGGACTTCAAAATATCAGCAAAACAGGAGGGAGATCCGTGCTTGAGTTAATTCCAAAACATTTAACATTTGTACAGTGATGACTGAATTGATAAAGGAAAAAATGCCTGGTCCACTGGATGAATACATTTGCTAGCATGAGAATCAGAGTACAAAGAATAAGTTATGCTTAAATAAATTTAGATAAAAGTAAACAGGTATATGTTATATGTAGGTATATTACAACAGACATGTATAAAACAATATTGAATATGTTTATATGATCATATGCCTGCTGAGACATATGATGCAGTGTTATACATACATTATGTATGTATAACATACATACATACATACATAACATACATACATAAGATACATTCGAGTAGTTCAAAGCATTGGAGATGTATTACAATGAAGGGCATGCTAGTTCATAGGTGCAAGCTGTTCACAGTGGATAATGAGGACCACAGCCCAGGGAAAAAGCTGTACTTGTGGGTGGTTGTGCTGGCTTTGATGGCCATGAGGCTTCTATCTGATGTGCGAGTTGGAGGAGGTGGTGTCCAAGCTGAAAGTGCTCGGCTATCATTTTATCAGCATGCTCCCTGAATCTGTTGTATATCCTAAAGAGTTGGCAGAATATATCAGACAATGCTCTCTGCAGTCCTACTTATGCCCTGGTGTTCAGCTCATTCTTTTGAGCTGGAAGTGCCAAACCAAATGGTGACGGAGGAGGTGAGAATTGATTCAGCTGTAGAACTGGATCATCAGAACCGGTGGCAGGTTTCTCAGCTGCCTTAGAAGAACATCCATTGCTGTGCTCCCTTGGTGAGAGAGTTCATATTCCCCACATAAGGTTTCTGTACATCCTGGTGCCCAGCAACTTAAGTAATTCCACAGTCAAACAAAACTTGTACACTGTACACATTAGTACACATTGTACTTGTACACATTAGTACACTGATGTTGAGAGTATATCAGGTGGACAAGCTCAGATAAATGTCTACATTCATCTATGTGGTCTCTAGGATCTTGAGTACTGGTTGGTTGGAACCAGACCAAGACAGCCAAATGCTTGACTTCCATGAGGATGACCACAGTGGAGTCATCCATAGACTTTAGGATCTTCACAGATGATTCTTTGAAGATGCTGTTGTTAGTTTAAAGGTTAAAGAGATAGGGATGAGGGCACATGGCTTTGAGGTGCATCAGTGCTAAGAGTCTGATATGCATTTTCACGGTTCCACCAGCTATCCGGAGATATGTGATACACTGAAATATAAGATCTGGGACTACTGGATGAGTTTGACCTGTTGCAGTTCTGGGACAATAAACTAACATCTACAAACAGAACCCTTGTGTAGGTAACAGGAGTGTGAAGTTTTTTTTTTAGCATGAACTGGAGGGCCAGGTTGACTGTGTTACTTACAGACCTGTTGGCTATGTAAGCAAACCACAAAGGTCCAACAAGGGGTCTGTGATAGCTGTCAGGTAGGCTAGGATTTACATTCATATTTACATTTTTGGCATTCAAGCTGCCACTGCTGGATCTCTGAGCAAGGCCCTTAACTCTCAATTGCTTAAAATGTATTTGGTCATAATTGTAAGTCACCTAATTCCATAAACCTACATAGTAGGAGTATTTGAAGCATGTGGGAATACAGGACCAAGGATCAGTTAAAGGTGACTGCTGAGACCTAGAGCCTTCTTCACTTTCTGACCTGAACAGCCTGTTGACATTCTTGCTGATGGTGAGATGAGGGACCATGTCAATGATCAGAGAAGTAGGAAGGGAGTGGGAAGATGATCAGATATGAGAAGATTCTTCTCAGGTAGTGGCAAAGAGGATCAGAGGAATTGAGGGCATGAAGCTAGACACTGCCCTTGGTTCTTTCAAATCTGCAATATAACTTTTTTCTGATTGTCAGTGAGCTGGCAGTCTTAGAGGACATGGCTAGAGATTTTTCTCACCCTTGAACACAATCATATTGAAGAGAAGGTGACAGTTTAAAAAAATCAGTGCAATTACTGAACATTGGTGAGTTTATTTTTCCACTGTTTATACTTATAACCGGCTAGACGTTAGCTACATTGGGGTAAACTACTAGCTAAGTAAACATAACATAACATAACTTTAACTGCAAGAACCAAATGCGGATAGTACTAAAGGCTCAAATAGCTAATGCTAAAGGCTCAAATGGCTAATTAGTATACCTTCAGAACCATACCCGCATGGTGTCTGCTGATTTGAAATATTTCTTATATCTTCTAATATATTTTTCTTAGAGGAGCAAAGACAATAGAGGGGTAAAAAGATATCTACAAATTATAGCAGGAGGTTAAAACACTGAGAAGTAAATATTCTATGTATAGTAGTGGCCTATGATGGAAAGAATCTGCTGGTTGGGTGATTCCCAACACTGAAAAAGAGATTGGTGACGTAGTGGAAGTGTTAGTGGCAGAATGCAGAGATGAAAGAAATCGAGAGAGAGATCAAGACAAGCTGTAATAATGTGAGCTATGGAACAGCCATTGACTCAACATGAACAGGCCACGACTAGTCATGCCTCAAAGAATTTCAGCTGCATGATGCAAACTCATGTCACAAATATGCTGAATTGGTAGACAGAACCAAAGATGATGGTTTGCTATCCAACTAACAAGGTGTGATGAATTATTGCAGAAAGAAAGAAAGAAATAAGAAACAGAACACACTCTGCAGAAAGCATTTGCAGCAGGAAGCGCATGGTCTGGAGGGTTAGTCATGGTCTGTCTCACTGAGGTGATAATGAGGCAAAAGGCATATAAAGTGAAAGGTAAGCACAGCCCTGAGGCAGGGCACTCTGGTCTGGGATCAATAGGCCGCAGTGCCGTTTGGACCTTGTGCTGCAACACAACAGTTGCTGAGCTTTCTCAGATACGGCATCTTTAAAAACAAACAAAAAAAAAAAAACAGAGCTGTTAGGGGACTAAAATAACTTTTAAAATCCAAGATACATTTTTGAATTAGAAAATAAAATATGCAGTAAAGTTCTTTTCCTCAAAAATTTTAAAATGGCTCATTAAGTCTCATTATTGCCCTGAAGGAGTACTCTGGATAATGAGAGAAAAAAACCAAATATATCTTTTATTTAATGAAATATTTTTTATGAACCTCTGGCTGTCTTTCCCACAATGTATGTCAATGCAAGTGTCTCACTGCACCATAGCTATCACCAAATCTAGGGAAAGAGTCCTCAAAAACACATGTATGCAGACACATAGGAAGATGGGTTCTGGGGGATTTTTTATTTCATGGGGGAGGGACCCATCATTACACTCCTGCCCATACTAAAGCACATATCCACACTTTCTCACATAAATACCAACACCATACCCAAAAGCAATCCAAAGTAGTAGCTAGGGTCGTTATGTGAAAAGCTAAACAACTGCTTCTCTTTAAAGAATAGTACAAAAAATGTCCTCCATTTTCTTGATGGTCCTGCTGAATCTACAACTATAGTGATGAAAACATCTTGTTGCTGTCATTAGCTTCTCTTCTATGCCTTTATCATGATCCGCAAAACATGAGAAATTATAAAATGCCATGATGAAAGGATATTCAGTCTTTGTGAGAATTCTGAGGAGATTAAATGCCATCATTAACAGACCATTTACATATTAATCACTGAATAAAAAGCAATGGATTGAATATTCATAGAACAGTTTATTGACATTTTGTAATTATGAACATTTGCAAATCCTCTGTGCCAAATGACCAAAAGTGACCATTTTTTTGACAACAAATATGATGTAAGTCACAAACCTGTCAGAAAGAAACTTGTTGGAGACAAGTTCACATACCAAGTCAGGGTCATCTCAAGCTTTCTTCCAAAGCTTCAAGGAAGAGAGGAGCTCTCTAACATGGCAAACCTCACAGCTTCTAGCTCATAACTAATAGATAATATGTGTCTGGTGACAGTTTCATGCAGAATCAGAATGCCAAACGACTCTATTGGACTGCCCATCACTCAGGCTTTAAGGAGAACTTGCTGTCTTTTCACTCTTGCAGTCTCTTCTTTGTCCGTTATTCCCTTTGGTGACTTTGCTTTATCACTGCTGTTTGTTCTCTCTACTTGCAGTTGGAATAAAAGTTTCATATAGTTCTTTATTCTTCCTTCAAATGAAGGCAGCAGCCTCGATGGACATCTGAGCAAAGCTGGTGAGATAGAACTGGCTCAGAATCAACATCATTTGATGGAGAGAGAGAAGGGGCAGAAAGAGAGACAGAGAGAGATAGACATAGAACAAGGGAGTGATGAGAGAGATAGCTAGAGAGAAAAAGCAAGGGAGAAAAAGTGAATGAATGGCAAAGGAAAGATTGGACCACTACTAATGGTATGGCTGGGCTGTTGTTCAAAGTCTAAAATACTGTATGGTGGGAGGTGCTGTTGTTACTTGTTAGGGGGAAACCCAAGCAGCCTCTCATGGCTAACTTTCATCTGAACTAAAGATTCATAGAATGGTCCAATCATACAACAAAATAAAGCCAAACAGACCTGTAGTAACCAGGACTACAGCCATCCACAAGATGAAAAGCAAAGAAATAGCTTTCATGAAGTTTGTAAGAAGGCTTGCTCACTTATTACCTGTACATTCCTCAAATAGTCTCTGTGTTGTAATTAAACATATATGACTTAGCACAGGACCTCCTCTTAAAGCTCTTCCTGGTGGCTTTTCTTCAGTCCTGCTGGAGCTTGAATGGTCCGAGCGGTGTCAGTGTGAGTTAGCAGGTTGGAGTGTCCGTTTGGGTCAGCATGTGGGCAGGCTGTCAGTATAACGAGGGCGGGGTTGCTAGGAAGCAGGCTGCAGTAGCCCATGGGGGCAGAGCAGAGGCTTGGGGCAAGCCTGGCATGCTAGTGAACCTGTGCACTTCTTTCTGTGCCAGATGTAGCTAATGTGGTCTAGGGCCTCAGCACCACTGTGTGGCTGACACAGAGGTAATTGACCTGTAAAGACAGTTGAGAGTGATTGTCAATTCCCAGCTACACATGTAATTCACTCCTTTCCCCCTTGTGGCACCCTTGTTCTGTGTTGTAAACGTGGCTGCCTGTGTTTGCGTAGGTGTGTATGTGAACGCTATAAAAACCATTTTGGGAAAGAAGCATTGATTCACTGGGCATGAAGCCTGTATTCTAATCAGGTTTTAGGTGATATCATTCTGTGACCTTTTCCCTTAATAACTAATTTATGCACAGTTTAATCCCCTAACCTCTCTGTCTTCCTCCCTCTCTCACTCGATCTCTCTGTTTCTCACACTGTCTCGCTCTCTGTTTCTCACACTTTCGCTCTCTCTGTTTCTCACACTCTCTCGCTCTCTCTCTGATTCTTGCACTCACATATACAGACACAGCATAATCCTTTGTTTCTGATTGCAGTAATTATGATAGAAATCTCTGCTTTAATTTGAGGTGGCTGAGTGTTCTATTTTGATTTTCCTTTACATCTGGCCATGTCAGGGGTTGTAAATGTGAGGTTCTGAACTCCTGCCTACCTTGAGTTTTTCTTGCTGTAAAAACAAGGAAAGCAAATAAGACTAGAATTGCATGCATTTACTCTACATATGAATGCTGTTTAATTTCAGTTTATCTAAGATGTCTTGGCTTCTACAAGAACTTACCTAATTTGAGTAATTACACTAATTATGCATTTAATTTGAATACAGATCATTTCCCACTGCATTTTTTTCTGTTTCTCAGGCAAAAATCCCAGCCCACATTTCATCCTTCTCAAACCTTTTATTAAGCCTGCTTACTTATAGGGCTGGGAAATTGTTTTATCATTTAAAGATCCCTTGCAGCATTAGTCATATATTAATAATAATAATAATAAGAAGAAGAAGAATACTGTACTAATACATATAAAAAATAAAATTAAATACATCATATGTAGATTTAACTATAGCCTGTCTTTGACAGCTGATATGTAGTATAATTTCTCTTGAAACAATGACTTATTTTATACCCTTTTCTCTTCTACAACTGTGATACCCACAAAGTGTTGCCCCATGCTTTCTTTTAATGTAGTGTAACTCAGAGCCTTTTTGAACCTTCTAGCTTGGTGATATATATATATATATATATATATATATATATATATATATATATAGAGAGAGAGAGAGAGAGAGAGAGAGAGAGAGAGAGAGAGAGAGAGAGAGATAGATTCTAAATTGTAATAAAGTACACACAGTTCCAGAGAATGTTTCAGACAGAGGTCCTTGATCAGCTAGGCAGACAAAGTGCTTTAGTAGTACATACTACTTATACTACATATCAGCAGAATTAGTAGTAGGAGGAGCCAGTTTAGCCAGTTTTTATTTTGTATATATATGAGTTGAGTAACTCCGGGTGAGTAACTGCAGTGTACTGTAGTAAAAGATGTAGATACTCAAAATCATATTCAGTATTCAAAGGGCTGAGGCACTTTGCTTGCACAGCTGATGAAGGACCTTTGTCTGAAATGTCCTGATTTTCTGGAAATCTTGAGTACTCCATTACAATTTTGAATCTCTCTGTCTCTGTCTCTTTCTCTCTGTCTTTCTCTCTCTAACTCACACACAGACACAAACACACACACACACACACACACACACACACACACACACACACACACACACACACACATATATGTTTGAGGTTGTGTTAGAAGAATGGTTTAATAAACGCAGAAGAATGGAGTGGTATCTGCAAGCACAAGACACATCATCCACATCTTTCAGCCTGTTTTCAGGTAAACAATCTGTCTGTGCTGGCCCAGGGCATGGCTAGTGTAACACAAAAATATCTAGTGTAGCAAGTGCATTCACAGTACAATTTTAATGCAATTACCAGAAAGGAACAAAGGGTTGCACTCCATTGTGTGTCTCTCCCTGGAACTATTCTTGCATTAAAACATACAATGATGATTAGATACTCTGATATCAAGAGGATGGGGCACCCCAGTTTGTAATCCACATATAAGTATGTCTATGGTAAGAACATAATTAAGGTAAGAACACGTAACATGTTGGGTAAAAAAAGTTCTGTAAATTCCACAGCCTTAGAATAACTGGCATTTGCTTGTTATTGAAATCAATAACTATATTAAACCCATAAAATGTATTGATCATAATAATTAGAAACATAATAACTAGATTTTTAATAGAAATAATCAACAGAAAAGCTATTACAAATAAGAAAAACTTGGCTATAACTATGGTTAAAAATTGGTACAAATGGCTGATATATATAGCTTCTAAAATACTTCTAAAACAGCTTAGTTTTTAATTAAAAAAATTGAATACACTATTCTTTGACAAACAGTATATTAGTGGGCCATTTACGTATACTACATAGGAATGGTTATAATAGCTTATAGGCAGTGGAGGGAGCTAATGAGGTATAGTTGTCTAGAAAAGGAAATGTTTTGTCCTGAGGCTAAGGGTGTGCCCAGATGTGCGTAATATAATTAATCAGCCATTCTGGGTCACATGCCCTGCCACAAAACTGCTGAGAACAGCCATCAAGTTTAAAATATCGGGATGAAGGCAGTCTTTTTTTGAAAGAAAGCTCACTGCTGCTAAAAATATTAGTTATTAGATAGTTGTTTTAAGAGTTGCAGTTCAACAGCAGCAAAAGTGAAGCTGAACCACTCTGACCAATAAGCCAGCGCCACAGAAAAACATGTTTGCTACTGTCCTTAACAGACATTCATTCTTGGGCAGCTCAGACTGCCATTTAGGGACAATGTTAGCACCATTATATAGCAGGACAGGAATATGAAAACCTTTCACAGGGTTTCATGACAGGTCACCTGAATTAAACTGTAGTAAGACCTTTACAGCTGGAAAACAGCAACAAACCGTTGACTTGATCATTCTGATGGTGGAGTCGTTGATTGTAAGAGATGAAGGCTGAGACTTTGGGCTTCTGGGAGCCCTTTGCGTGTAGTTGAATGGATGGAGCAGGAAGAGGGTGGTAGCTGCTCCCTGTGGCAAACACAGCTGGGCATACTAGACTAAGGAAGAAAACTGTCAGATAAGCACCCTCCACCTTCCTAAGGTCACAGATTTAATTGGAGGCAATGTTTCTGGGGGCATGGGAGATGCACCTATCTTCCTACTCCCCATTCGTGCCGATTAGTGATCTTTGGACTGGGTCTGAGCAAGTCCCCCCAGGGAACATCTGGATGTCCCCGTTCCTCCATTGTTGGTGTTAGCATGGGCTGAAGTCTTCAAGGAGTCTGGGAGTTTGCCATCCTGTTTCATTCCTGCACTACAGTCTCATGACTCTGCCACAGTCTCTAGATGGGGAGATGAGTTGATTCTTTAATAATGCTGTGAAGATAGAAAAATCTTTCAGCCAGCAGTGAGATTTGGGTGGAATGTGCAGGTAGTGGTGAAAGAGCTCAGGGCCCTTACTCTGCACTTAGCAAGAGAGGACTTTTAGGAAACGTGCCTATATACTTATTAATCCAAGCTAAGAACTAGGCCCACTGTGATGACTTACTCTCCAGTTAGCTAAGGTAAGCTATTATTTTTATCCAAACTCAGTAATTAGCCAGAATTGCTGATACCAAGAGCCTTTTGAAATTGGGGCTGTTTTTGCTTAAGGTAAAATGTTTCAGCTCGGAATTCATTCAATCTGAACAAAAATTAAGATGAGTAAAACTAAACAAAGTAAAAGAATTAAAGAGTTACAGTCCTAGATGATAAATAATAACTGAAAAAAACAGGCGTTAGTTGAGTTGAGAAGATAGAAGATTCAGTAAAGAAATGAGATCTGTGGCACCATAACCTTACATATGCACAATCTCCACCAAACCTTCCTCACTCCCAGTCCAACACAACACTTCAGATCTATCCCCCTTAGCATGAAGTGCTCTCCTTATACCAAAAGAATGGTGGGCCAAAAAAAAACCACACAACAAACAGCATATTCCTGAACCCATCCCACATATCTATAATAGATTATTCCATAATTCATCTGCAATTAGAGTTTGCAAGTTTGCAATTAGCATTAAGCTTGGGTCAGATAAAGAAAGTGAAGGTCAGAGAGGACCTGAAGGGGAGCATGCAGGTCCAGAGCTACTCTCATTCGACGGCAGTCCAGCATACATGGAGTCTGCATGTGGTTCTAATGAGCACATACTGCAATCTAAATGTGCCTGAAGGTCAGTGCAGGACTTTGAGAAACTATTCTTCGTCTCTGCCATCGTTTCCCTGAAATGAGGAAAAGATTAATTGAATGTATTCATTCAATGAGTCAGAGATCAGTTCCATGCCTGTGATGAAAAATGTAAATATGTAAAAACAGGAAGACAAATCCAATAAAATCAGAAAACATCAAGGTTATACTTCAGTTCTGAGATCTATAGCTTCATCAGGGTCATTCATTGAAACAAGTTGTGTGCTACGAAAGGAGAAAAGTTGACTTGGTAAACTATGAATAAGGCTGCAGTGCTGGAAGGGATCTGTGATAATCTGTTGATTTAAGTGTTGAGTGTCTTTTAGATACTGAGTGTCTTTTAGGAGACATCTATTTGTAAAGACTTGATTGGATTTCCAGTTCAGATTTGAGTTCACAAAGAGGTTTTCACTCCTCTAAAAACGAAAATATTAAACAGATGATGTTCATCGAAAAGGCACTTGTTTGAGATTGTGGGGAGGGTGTGTGTGTGTGTGTGTGTGTGTGTGTGTGTGTGTGTGTGTGTGTGTGTGTGAGTGCGAAAGAGAGTTATATGAAAGAGCAAGGCTTTTTATAAAATTGGTAACAAATCCTTCCATGAAACAGAAGGAAAATGAAAGATTTAGCCTCATGTATCTGATCTAATAGCGGTCAACACAATTCCTGTATGTCATGACACAGATACAGTATCACTCAGAATCTCATCGTAAACACCCTATCCACTGGCAGACATGCCAATATTACACTATAATAGAAAACTATGTATTGGACTGAGTTCTCAAAGGATACTTACTGGATTACTGTATTTCATCTGGATGGAGAAGGTGGTGAGTCCTAGTCTGTCAGGGACTACAAGCCTGGTGATCACTGAAAGTACAGCACACCACCATTAGAGAAGAAGCTATGACTCACTATCAGTATGAACTCTCCATAACTATCCAGAGGAAGGCCGGATGGATTTGTACAGAGTGCAGACGCATTAATGGGCAAGAACAGAAATTAGGAAATATTCAATAGAGTAGACAAGTTCTTTTTTTATTTCTATAGCTCAAATTGCACATTCTCTCTGTCGCTCTCTCTGTCTCTCTCTCTGTCTCTCTCTCTCTCTCTCTCTCTCTCTCTCTCACACACACACACACACACACACACACACACACACACACACACACACACAAACATCCCACTTCTCCAGACTAATTATGGGGCCATGTAAATGCACTCCTTGGGGAGATTATATTGCTTGATTTTTGACAGGTAGAAATTAGATGCCTAATGGAATGGAAGCTTTCTACGGAGGAAGAAAAAAATGAAATGCACTTTTTAATTTAGCGGCTCCTTAAATTAGATTTTAATTTGGAGAGCGCCATGAAGGAGGTAGTAGACTACATTTGGTTGATTTTGGCTCACTTTTGAGAGTGTGTGTGTGTGTGTGTGTGTGTGTGTGTGTGTGTGTGTGTGTGTGTGTGTGTGTGTGTGTGTGTGTGTGTGTGTGTGTGTGTTTGGGGGGGAATGTTATTATATCCCTGGGAAACCACTTAGATTCATAATTAAAAGGCATAATTACATTTTGTTCAAGGTCATTATCAGCAACCTCAGTCATCAACCTTTAGATTACTCACAAATCATAGAGATCAAGGGGCAGCCTACCATTATATCCTTAGAACATGATGCAGTTTTTCCCAACAAGCAACCAGATGTCTGTATCTCTTGCAACAGTATAGAGTGATTATACAGTTTATTAGGGACACTTTTTCTGCAGCTGTACCAAACAGGCTTCAATACATTTTACACTCAACTGTAAGCTGTACAGCCGGTATTGTATTCAGAAGTTAGCTGGCTCACTGCACCAGAGTATATATCAATTTATATATATATATATATATATATAGCTCAATTGTGCAGACAAGATAAAATCAGACACAGCTTCTGAATAGACAGAATAGGAACCTATAGTCTAGTCCTTTGTTAAACAATGTGCATCACAGTTAACTTTTTTTTTCTCATTCACACAAAAACCTGTTAAATTTCTGGAAGATTGCTTGTAGTCATCATGACTAAGATGCTTTGAACTGTAGGATACAAGGATGAGATGATATGTGGTGATCTGGGGGAGAAAGAAAGGAGTTAGAACATGATAAGACTTGAAGTGTTAGGGGAGAAGAGGGGAGCGCTGATGAAATATAGGGACCCTCCGACGGCTGCAGTGGAACATGGATTAGATCACACCTTAGCATATCACCAGCTCCCGGTTCAGCAAAGGTGAAACAATCTTTATGAACTTCCTATGATGTGTGTGTTTAATAACATATTTTGTTTGGTCTTTTTTTTTTTTTTATCTGTCCAAACATTTCAAAACAATCAATGTTATATGACATGCCTTTGAATGAGGATCAAAGGAATTAATTACTCTGCAAAGAAAGGAAATCAGATGTTCAAGGGTCCTGCATGTTATGAAAACACAACAACCCAAAAACACATGCACCATTTCCTCTTTATCTCTGCCGGAGCTAACTGCAACACACACGTGCACGCGCATTTCTCCCCTACACGTGCTCTCACTTTCTTTGACCTAAAGCACTTCCGGTATACATGCTAATGATTGTGCCTAAATTGTCAGCATGCACTGTAGGACTATGGAGGAATAAGCAAAAGAGTGAAGTCATCTGCAGATACACCAGTCTAAGACAAAGCAACACACAGAAAGGCCTCGTCAGACTACACACTAGTCTGACAGGATGATTCATATCTGCACTGATTTTAAGCATTTTTCCTCTTTTTCTTTTCAGCAGAATCAACCAACAATAGCATGTCTATCAATTCAGGAGGAAAAAACCCAAGATGATTTACTGTGGGAGAAACTCTAAGAGTCTAGCACAAATTAACAATTGCTAATTATCTAGATCTCTAAGCAAAATTATGTTTTATTAAAGCTTCATCTACATAAACCAAAGACCAGAACGGGAATGATATCTTACGCTTAGATATGCTAACCTAAATGGCTAATGTTCCCTCGTCCATCTCAGTGCGTTTACGGTTTGTAATGGTTTGTCAAAGCTGCCTTTTCTTCTGTCTTCCCTTTCCAAATTACAATCAAGATTTCTCAGGAAATCCGGTACTACTGTGAGTGACTATTACCAAAGAAACAAGAAAACAACGAAGAAAAGAAGCTTCGGTTGACCCCTTACATCATTATTAATCAGTCCACCGTGCTGTAGTGTATGCTTCAAGAAACTGAATAGAAGACTGGAATGAATTAATTGTCTCACTACCCAGTCATGTGTTGTTATCCACATTATTTATAGAGCTCAAATATGAGATCTAAAAACAGAATCTGTGGCACATGTGGTGCTCAGACAGTTTACTCAAGTCCTATACTTACTTAAATGTGCTTAAGTATCAAAATTAAAAGCACATACAAAATGTACTTACAGTGGCACTTGAAAGTTTGTGAACCCTTTAGAAATGTTTATATTTCTGCATAAATTTGACCGTTAACTTCATCAGATTCTCACATAAATCCTAAAAGTATATAAAGAAAACCAAATCAAACAAATAAGACAAATATTTTAGACTCATTTATTGATTGAGGAAAATTATCCTATATTATATCTGTGAGTGGCAAAGGTATGTGAACCTTTGCTTTTAGTATCATGTGGGACCCTCTTGTGCAGCAATAACTGCAACTAACTGTTACTGGTAACTGTTGTTTAGTCCTGCACATCAGTATGGAGGAATTTTAGCCCATCACTCCATGCAAAACAGCTTCAGCTCAGTAATGCTGGTGGGATTAACCCAATAGAAATGTTGGTCTTGCTTCAGGTCCTTCCACAACATTTCTATTTGGTTAAGTTCAGGACTTTGATTTGGTGAGTCCAAAATCAACTTTATTCTTCTTTATCCATTCTTTGTCCATTTGTAGAACAATTTGTGTACTTGGGGTCATTGTCTTGCTGTATGACCCATACAGCTGTTTGCTCCTTGCCATGCACCCCATTTTTGCCATGCACACCATTGTTATTCAGTATCCACCTGTTGGTGGACTTATGTGAGAAAGGCCTTTAGTTGCTTGGAAGGTACCTTGGGCTCCTTTGTGACCTGGTGACCTATCACACGCCTTGCTCTTGGTGTGATCTTTGTTGGTCGACCGCTTCTGGGAAAGATAATAATGGTACTGCATTTGTTCCATTTGTAAATAATCTGGCTGACTATGGATTGATGGAGTCCAAACTCTTTGCAGATGGCGTTATAACCTTTTCGAGGCTTCACATACTTTTAGCATATTTGATCAATTTCCTGAATATATAAATGACAGAGTCTAATATATTTGTCTCACTTTTATCTAATCTATTTTGAGGAAGAATCTATTTTAAGATGGGTGTGTTTTGTTCATTTTTGTTCAAACAGCTCAAACAAATATCTCAGATCTGAGTATGCTGACCTATACAGTCACTACAGCCATTCCCCCCACACACACTCAAAGACACCCGATGCTTAGAGGCTTCTGTTCAACAAGCCAAGACAGCAAACCAAAAGATACACTACACTATGACTGGTTTGCCTCAGTCCGAAAGTGCATCATTATTCTTCCAGATATTTTAGATAATCCAGTTCTCCCACCTTAGATTAACAAGTATGGACATATGCTGCAGTCCAAAATGGTGAAGGAAAAGTAAGCTATTTCACTTGGAAATATAATGGAGTTTAAGTAAACAAAATGGAAATGTTTACGTGTAGTTACTTGACAGCAGTACTTAAGTACAGTAACACATGAAATGTACAAATTGTCATTACTGTCCATTATCAATGGTAAAAGTATAAAATAATTTTTCAGTGAGATTTCCATTACAAGCTAAAGAGAAGGCTGAATTAACAGATGTTACATTAACATCATGAGGCATATTATGGTTTTTTAAAATGGATATAAGCCCATAAAAGAACAGTGAGGAAAAAAAATAGGTAGTTATACCTACCAGTTATATCTGTCTTCAAAAGAATGCAGCATTTATTCCCTGTGTGTGTGTGTGTGTGTGTGTGTGTGTGTGTGTGTGTGTGTGTGTGTGTGTGTGTGTGTCTGTGTGTGTGTGTGTGTGTGTAATTCACAGGAATAGTAGCAGTGGCTGTGCAGTTAATTAAACTGATAAAACTGTCCATTTAGTTACTGAAAAACGTCATGCCGTGCTTCTGGTGGTATTGTTCACAGCCATACACGTATACACGTGCGCGCGGACAACACTTGCTAACACGTTTAAACACTTTCACCCATGCAGTACACACGTACGCCCCATTGGCTCTTCTTTCCTCCTACGTGCTCTTTCTCTCCCTTACATACAACGTTTGACAGCACATTCATCACTTCCTCTATTTTTAGGGTTTTAATTAGCTCTGCACTTTAGTCTGCTTTCACTGAGGCTTTGCAGCATACCCAGATAGTGTCGAGAGGCGCTCGTGCGTAAGACCAGATCTGTGTGAGTGGCCGCGTTTGCTTATAAGAAATCAGTGAGATTGGGCAACGCACTTATCAACCAGTTAAGTAAGTCCCCGATGAAACTGGTTCTCTCCTCACTGCCCTGTATTCCTTCTTGCCTTGGCCTGCACCAGACTCTTTTTAAAATTCCCTCTTCCCTCATCAGTCTCTCTGCAACGCGTCACCTCCGACGCATTCCCTCACGCGCGCGGTCTGTAATGAATGCGCGCCGGGTGATCAATAGGTGCAAAAGATCATTTGTGGCTCTGCGATCAGGAGACGCGAAACCAAGTGGAGCATCCCGCTGCGCCCACGAGCTAGAGAACGAGAGAAGGACAAAAAGAAAGGGAAGGATGGCGAGTGACATGTGCCTTCTGTTTGGGATCGCGGTGAGCCGGGAGAATTAGGTGCAGTATCACATTCTCGCTGACGGATCGCTGCTTCAGACTGAGCCTCTGAAATAGAAGTGTAGTTTAATGTAGCTACTGTGCTCTATGACATTAAACCATTTGAAATACCCAAAGGATTGGCAAATCCTTTGGCTGGAAAAGTGGGCTCCTAGTGCAATACAAGTGCTGCACAATTACTAAGGGAGACGCTTTTCAAAGGCATCGATCAAGCTAATTTGATCTGAACAGCATTTTTTTTTTTGTCCAGTTCATCACGCAATTATTACAGATCAAATTAGCTGTTTTGCGCTCCAGCGCAAAACAAACAAATATAAAGCAAAAATTGTACAGCTGTAGACGATGCCTTTTACAAGCACAGCGCTTGCTTTGTGTCCTCCTCGCCCCCTCCCCAGGAACCCATCATCTCAAAATAAAGTAGAATGTCTAATTAGGATAAAACAGATTTTATCATTGAGGAAAAACTCAAGGAGTTTTTAAGAACTGTGAAACAAAACAATGAAATGTCACCTTAACGCAGCATGTAAGGAGTCCATTGAGTTCCATTGCTCTTAGTGACGCCTTAAGCCACTGTCACAGTCAGTATCAGAACTGGCACGGTGCCTATTCATTGGCAACAGGAAATCATTCAAAAAGATAATAAACAGTGTTACTTGACTGAGCTTCAAGCATTTGAACTGGCAGTATAATGAGCTCATATCTCATGTACCTCCAGGATTACTTTGCCACTTTGTCAATAAATATCATGAGATTACAGACTTTTTTGTAGACTCCTAAATACATGCAGAAACACACAGATGTGCTTGCACACCCACACACAAGGTGGTGGAGACTTCAGGCTGAATGCATGAATCACTCCACCAGTGTAATTAATCTCTGCTTTGTGCTTAATTGGCTGCTGTGCTCGTTAAGCATGAATAGAGGGCAAGCCATTATCTGAAAGCACTGGGACTAGATTGTAAATATGTCCTCTTAGATTGAGTCTTAATTGTTCCAGAAATTGCTTGATTGTTTTTCCCTGTGTTCTTTACTGATGTATCATCTAAATTCCATGTTTGAAATAGCCATATCTAAGATGCTTAACATAAACAGAAATGAAATACGGTCTTCCTTAATTGATTTAGTACATTTGCTCCAGTTGATGGTCTTAATACTTCCTCAGCTTGTGTGTGTATGTCACATCATGATGTAATTTTCTCATTTATTCTGATGTCAGTTAGGCAGACATTACAAGTTCTGCCAAGTTAATCTTTAAATAGTACCAAAATATTCTGGAGCTACAGCATAGCAGCCTATCAACGTCTCTGTACACTTTTCCTTAGACCAATCAGCATTCTCTGGTTAAGTAGGAGGCATTTTGACAACTGAATTGGGCCAAGTCAATTGAAGAAAAAACCTTAATTAATATTGCTAATAAACTATTGTCGGTGCCAAAACAGTTTCAAATATCTAAAGGTGAGACATAAAGCCAGTAATGGAAAAGAAGTGAAGTCTGAAGAGTTTTATGACAAGCAGGTAAATTAAATATTCAAAGTTTGCATAGTTATTTTCATAATAATTTATACAGATGCTTTTGTATTAAACAATTGTATAAACTATATCAGGTTTTTTCTTGCAGAGTATACATATCATTTTAATTGCTTTGCTGTTTTGGAAGAAAAGGTAGCTAACAAAGCAAATTTTGATTAAAAAGTATTTTCTGATTAACTTAAAATATACAAATACAGTAAAAGTGGCATCTGAGCAAATTGTATATGAATGAGAAGCTACATTTGCATATTCAAACAGTCTTACAAGACTTTCTGCCAACATCTTAGTGCCAGAACCCATAAGACAGATCAGAGCTTTTGGTGGCAGGTGGTTTTAATGTAGTGCTTCAAAGTGAGCATGCATGTGTGTGTATATATATATATATATATATATATATATATATATATATATATATAAAATTGTTAGTGAGGTGGGCAGGTAGCATTATGGACCTAATGACAATGCCCTGGTCAGAACTCAAACCCCTTACCTCCTTTACCAAACTCAGTGGTGTAACCCACTGACCTATGCAGCCCTCTTCTTTAGCGATCAAAACAATGTCTGGTTAGACATTACTGCCAAGTAGTGCCGCAGACTGTCCAGGATCTCACTGGTGCTCTGATCCAAGTCTGGGAGGAGATTCCTCAGGACACCGTCTAAATATTCCCTTCTTTTCCACCCTCTGACACACAGGTCTGCAGACGTATCTCAGCATGCTTGACTGATATCGCGTCATGGATTACAGACCACCACTTGAAGCTCAACCCAAGAAAAACACAGCTTCTGTACATCCCAGGTACTCCCAACCCTTACCATGACCTCACAGTTTCCTTCGAGAACTCTCTGGTATCGTCATCTGAAGCTGCCCGCAGCCTGGGCATAACTTTGGACAATCAGTTGTCATTCTCAACTCATGTTTCTAATCTAACCCGGTCTTGTAGATTTCTCCTTCTTAACATACGAAGGATTTGGCCCTTTGTCTCACAGGAAGCTACCCAGGTGCTTGTGCAGTCTCTTGTGATCGCAAAGCTAGACTACTGCAACTCGCTACTTGCTGGTCTTCCTCTAAGAGCCATCAAACCTCTACAACTTGTCCAGAATGCAGTCCAGAATGCAGCACCACGACTGGTCTTCAATCTTCCAAAGTTTACACATGTTACTCCACTGCTGCACTCCCTTCACTGGCTCCCAGTAGCTGCACTTATCAGATTTAAAAGCTTGATGCTTATCTACAAAGCCAAAAATGGACCTACCCCTTCATACATGAGGTCAATGGTCAAAGCCCGATCCGTACCTCAAGTACTTCAAACCTCAAGTATGGCTCGGCTTGAAATACCTTGCTTCAGGACTCATGGACGACAAGCATCGAGACTATTTTCTGTCCTGGCTCCAAGATGGTGGAATGAACTGCCACTTGCTGTCCAGACAGCAGAGTCCCTTGCAGTCTTCAAACACAGACTGAAGACCCATCTACTTGCAGAATATTTAAAGGACAACTGACACTGCTCCCATATTGACTGACTAATTTAGTACTTATTGTAGGGTATTGTTTATTATATTTAACAAACTCTAGGACTTGTTTATTGCATTTATCATTGTTTAAGAAAGACCTTATGTATTTTGTACTTCTAGGTATCAGCATTGACTCCTGTATTCTACAGTATTCTAGTTTATTGGTATGTTGGATTCTAACCTACTGCACTATACTAGGATATTCTATGAGTAAATGACAAAGCACTTTTGTAAGTCACTCTGGATAAGAGCGTCTGCTAAATGGCATAAATGTAAATATTCACATAGTGTAACAGACTGATAGTGAGGTAGAACCAAATGCTGAGAAGAGTGAAATTTATTAGGGGCAAATCCAAATTTGGGGTCATTAACATGGTCCAGAGTCACTGAAACAAGATAAACAAAACTGGAATGCATGATAACAAAAGGGAAGCAAACCGCAAAAAACTGAGACAATAAATGAACAGGCTGTAATACAGTACACAGAACAAAGGCTGACTGAACACACAGGAGCTAGGCTCATACAGAAGACGCAACAGAGTCTACATACAAAGACAGATGCTAAATAAACGACAGTGGCTCATGTAGCAAACACAGCCAGAGACTTAGTACAAAGAACACAACCTGTGATTATTGTGTTGCATTGGTGCATACCCACGTAAGCCTTATACAATACCTTGTAGTGTCCTGCAAGGGTTGATTCTGGGCACTTTACTATTTAATTTATATTCCCAAGCTGATATAATCAATAGATATGACATTTGTTGGCTTTAGTATACAGATGACACTCAGCTATATTTATATTTAGCACCTGATACCTACAAATCTATGCAATTCTTTCTGGGTTGCATAAATAATATTAACCAGTGGATAATACAGGATAACACACTGAATCCATTATTGGAAATGTAGCTGAGAGGAGAGATATAGGTATCTATTTGGACTCCTTGTCTGTAAGAGGAAAAAACTAAATCAAGAATCTAGGAGCTGTTTCTGACAATGACCTCAAATTCAAGAACCAAATTAGCAAGGTCTGTAAAACAGTATATTATCACCTCTGTAATATCTCTTAAATCCATGACATTATCTCCATTGCTAACAGCGAGAAACTCATACATGCCATTTTTACACCTGGGCTAGATTATTGCAATGCTTTTATCTGGTTTACCCAGCAGCTCGAATAATAATCTACAATGAGTTCAGAATGTGGCAGCTAGAATCTTCACTCATACTAGAATGGGATCACATTATACCCACAAATCCTTCTTCTGGCCACCCATATCTTTCAGAGTTCATATCCTTTTATATGTTTTTAATGCCACCATAGTCTTGCCTCCCTATAGAAGCCTTGAAGGGTAATGTAAAAAAAATAGTGTGTTCCAGAGTCAAAGTTCTCCTTCAGTTTTTTTCTCTTTCAATCTTTTTTCCTGCTGCCCTGAAGGGTAACCTAAAAAAATATTGGCTAACACATGCATGTTGCATGTAAGCATGTAGCATGTTTCCATTACCCTTCCTAAACCAAATGAAAAGATTTTTCACTGAGGAGATAATGGCTAACAAGTAGCATGCTATATCAGCTTTGACCACAAAGGGGGTGCAATAGACCCTGGGTGCATCCATATTGCATACCTCACACCAATTCTATAAGGTATAGACTACATACTAATCTTAATAGTATGGGTTTTGCAGGTTAGTACACAAAATATTATAGTATTACTCTGTCAAACCTATAATAACAATGTTTGGTAGTCTACTTTGTTTACAAATATGGATTGTTAGTTAAATTTAGCTGCTGTCAACTAGCTATCTACTTAGCTTGCTTATGAAGGCCAAACACTGAGCTAGGTGGCTACCATGCAGAAATTACCCTGCCACTGGCTGCCATTTTTTCTGCATTTTTCAGATGTATCTCCTCCTTTTCCATTGCATTGCAGGACAAAAGTGTCCATTCAAGCCATATTCAAAAACTGGCTAGTTATTAAATCAAAAATCGTGGATTTTTTAGTATACTTATCTCTGATTCTTTTAACTATACTCATAACTACACACTCAAAGAGTACTTAATATTAGTAATCAGTACACAAGTGGAATGCACCACCTCTCAAAGTTTGTAATTAAAGATGATGCACATGTATGCACATGTTGACAACTGATTTGTTATTTGTGATGTAACTTGGAGGCAATTTTACCAGATTATACTAGATAAAGGTTAACACAGTTTAATAACATGTACACTGCAGAGTTACACAGAAGCACAGGTGACTATCCAGCTCTATAAAATAAGGGGCTTTTTTCAGGTTCCCCAGATATTCATATATGCCACGTAGTACTTCACTATCTCTGGATACCTACAGCTGATTAACTTGTCTCTAACAACATACCATTAATCCAGTGTTGAACCTGTATCTTTAGCAGCTAATTCAATTTTAAAAAAGATAATATATCAAGATATTGCATTTACGTGTGTCAAAGTATTATTCTACTTTTATCCTTACAGAATGATGATGTATAGATGCAGGTATTTAGATTTAATAAGGTCCTTAGCAGTTGAATCAAATCAGTTTTCATCTTAAGAATATCAACAAGATCAGAGACATAGAGACCCAGACCCAGACCTAGATCCATGCTTTTATCTCTAACAGGGTTGACCACTGTATTGGTCTCCTAAAAGATAATCAAACAGCTTCAGTTGATTCAGAATGCAGCTGCTGGACTTCTCATGTCACTTAGTAATGCACAATGTAAAGACTAAGCAATGGAGAGGCAGTGTTTAGCTATAATTCTGTCTCTAAATGGAACCAGTTGTCAGAGGATATTAGAAGAGGCCTGACACTAGATTTATAAATCTAAACTAAAATTGTTCTTATTTGGCTAGGTTTCCAGCACTGATAAACACTTTTCCCTCAGAAACTATAGCACTTTCAACTTTTAAGCTTTCAGAAACATCTCAAACTCTCTTATTCAATATTGCATTTAATTAAGACTTTTATATATATATATATATACTGATAGTCAGATGCTAAGACATTTGGTGGATTTTTTTCTCTAAGAATGCCTGAACAGCAGGAGGTGTAATTCTTTTTATAGGTATGTTAAGTGGAGGCAAAACTCCCTGAAAGTCTGCGGGGGAAATGGAGTTGTCTCTGCAGGTAAGTGCTGCGCAGCCTCCATTTAAATCCTGCTGTAGAGAAATTTCACTCTCATGCCTTCATATACGCTCCAGGAATGGTAGGCACACATTTATGGAAACACTATTTTACATCTCTTTCTTTCTCTCTCTGTCTTTCTCTCTCTTTCACTCTCTCACACCCTCTTTCTCTCTCTCTCTTTCTCTCTCTCTCTTTCTCTCTCTCTGTCTTTCTCTCTCTTTCACTCTCTCACACCCTCTTTCTCACTCTTTCTTTCTCTCTCTCTGTCTTTCTCTCTTTCACTCTCTCACACCCTCTTTCTCTCTCTCTCTCTTTCTCTCTCTCTCTGTCTCTCACTCACTCAATCTCTCACACATACAAATTTTAAAACAGAATAGGACATTTTCTTCACAGAACACTGAATCGGAAAAGCACACTAAAACCTTCAGGTTTGTTGTTTTTTTTTTCACACACAGTGCCCTTCACACCCCTTTTTTCTTCTGTTATCTCCTTCATTCACTCTTTCTCTTCTCAATGTCCAGCTACATGTCCTGCTATATTTATATCTATATTGTGTAGGTATCATCCACCTCATGGTCTCAACAAACTCAAAAAATGAGAACGAGTATGATAAGGACATGAGAAGGTTCCAAAAGGAGTCTGATCATGTGAGTTTGAGCAGAACTTTGCATGTTCAGTCAAAACATGCAATCCCGACATTAATTTGCTGGAGCCCTGGGCACCACCAAAAAATGTCAAAGTAATTTTAAGTACTCTGAAACTGTTAAAAGCTCATACAAATTAATATTCACTACCTCTTCCATCACCCCTATATTGATGACAGCATGAATTATGCATATGAGGATGACATGCATATGAGAAATTCAGGGATATGGGTGTTTTGCTGACTGATTTAAAGGAGGCACTCCTATAATCATATATTTGCTCTCCTCAAGTTATGAGGTTAGCAATTAAAATCATTAGATTAATAAACAGCTGAGCCAGATAATCAGGTTGGCCCAAAATCTGTCTATGCTGGTACCAAGAAGTGTTCATCAAAATATTATGACATTGTGAGTGAGACCGTCACTTAGGAAGGTTAAATGGGTGGTCTGTGAATACCCCTGATGAGGGGCAGTTGTGTGTGGAGGGACATGTGGACAGTGTCATGTGCAGGGGAGGTGCACTCCCTGGAGCTGGAGGCATTGTGATGGAGGCCGTCATGCTCTGAAGGGGAGGATCATGTGTCGGAGACCGTCACTTAGGAAGGTTAAATGGGTGCTCTGGCTGCTATACCAGGGAGCTGGCTCTTCGGTGTGGTGGTCAGAGCTCATATGTACCTCCTGCCAGTCCTAGGTTTGTGTCTCAGGTCGGGTGGCCTTCATTACAGACACGTGTACCGTAGGCATGCAAGACGTCATTAAACAGGAAATAGCTGAAGTTAATCTTAGTGCATCTGCTGCAAAGCAGATCAGATTAAAGCACCTCACGTTCTTTGCAGCATGCGCGAAGTGTCTTTTCTTTACCCAAAGCACAAGTGTGC
>NC_137503.1:30842500-30955000 GCF_041902795.1 Electrophorus electricus
TAAAGCACATAAATTGGAAGTAGCGCTGCACTAACGGGAGAAAATATTACTTGGCATAATTCATTTGCAAAAATTTAATTGCTATATTAAGAGTGTCTGGTCCCCACCAACAAGTGCAGTGCCCCTGATAAGAGATTTCTATTAAGTTTACTTGTTTCCATCTTAATCAATTTAGCCAGCCTATTGTCTTGTGGGAAAAGCAGAGAGTACAGGAGGTGAGCCAGACAGCTGGTTGCAGCTTTGCTAATCACAATCACAACCTGCCTGCAGATAAACAAAATGTTGCTCCTATAATAACAAGGTCTTTGGGGTACCGGGCTCTGACCCTTGTCATGATGTTGCTTTTCATATTTAAGACTGGCTCTGTTGTGCTTCAGGATACATGTGGGTTTGTATGTGTGTGTCCATAATGTTTTGATGGTGGTTATGTATCTGGACTGTATTGGATTTCTGTAGTCACTGATGCTGTGAGTGACAAACTCCTATGCTCAGTCACTCTGTCGCTCTTCATGTGAAAGTGTTATATAGCGCTGTCAGACTTTATCTGAGGTGAGCTGCAAAACTCCTGACAGAAGGAATACACCACTGTGCACATATACACACACAATCTTGCTGGCAAAAAGACAATCGTACCGGCTGGGTATATGTGTGTGAGTACAAAGCTCTGGATTCTGAAGCTCTTTCAGGGTGATTTCTGCTGTTTACAGACATGAGAGAAACTGATCTATCACTCCGAAAGTGTTGTATACACTTCACATCCACTGCTGTCTTGTTGGCAGTGTTTACAGTCAGGGCTTGTGTGTGTGTGTGTGTGTGTGTGTGTGTGTGTGTGTGTGTGTGTGTGTGTGTGTGTGTGTGCGTGTCTTTCTTTTTCAATTGTACATTCCTGTCACTGAAAACCATTCAAAAACACATGTAATTTCAGAAACACTGAGGCTTTTTTAAGAGTTAATCTGAGAAACTCAAAACATTTCATGTTACACTGTGTGTCTGTCTCTGTGTCTGTGTCTGTGTCTGTGTCTGTGTGTGTGTGTGTGTGGGGGGGGGGGGGGTAGATGGGTATGTATGTAAAAAAAACATCTCTCCCGCACCAATGCTGAACTCAAAACAGCACACGAAATACTTTCCCAATACAGTTTCTGTTGCTTACAGTTACACAAAACTCATTTATGTTTTATAGTCTTTGTAAGTGATAAATATATAATTGGATTATGCATAATTTATGATAATAGTAACAAGCAATTCTATAAATTATGTAGGCAGTCAGGCTGAAGGTACTGACACAATGGAATTTTTCTGTCTGAACAGATTTGGTTTGTGTTCTTATGAGATGCTTGGCTCAGAAAAAGTTGCACTGATGAGCATACCTTATATTAATGCATACATAATGATTTTGATATACCATAACCTAACCCTAACCCTAACCCTAACATTAACCCCAACCCTAACCCTAGCCCTAAATAACCCCAACCCTAACCATAACTCTAACCCTAACCCCAATCCTAACCCTAACTCTAACCCCAACCCCAACCCTAACCCTAACCCTAACCCTAACCCCAACCCCAACCCTAACCCTAACCCCAACCCTAACCACAACCCCAACCCTAACTCTAACTCTAATCCCAACCCTAATCCTATCCCTAACTCTAACCCTAACCCTAAATCTAACCCTAACCCCAACCCTAACAATATCCCTAACTCTAACCCTACGACTTTTATATCTTTTTATGGTATTTCTTACTTTGTGTCTAATTAACTCTCATCCCTGTAACAGCAGCAACAGAAGATTTTGGAGAGCTTTTCGCGACTCCAGTATTTGAAAGATACATAAAAATTTTATTGTTGATTTTCCTTTGTAGACTTGTGAAAAATAGGTAGCTAAATTTTTACTCAGGGGAATACTTTGCTAAACATTAAAAAATAAAACATATTTTGCTAGGTTAGGCAAACTGTGGGCATGATTTATTATCTATCTTAGATTAAATAAATGTGATAACATGCATAGGCTATACCTTTTATTGATGGTAGCAAGATTTTTTATTCTTTTTTTTTTTTTTATTCTATTCTACAATAATCACTGAGCCTACATTATAGTTATATCTATTAGGTTACTGCTGGCTTTAACCCATTTTCTGTAGCGTGTCTAATCCAGGCTTTCCTCCTTGTACGCATATACTGAAATAGCAAGCTCTACCACGCCTAACACTATATGATTCCCTACAGCCTAAACAAAAATCGCGAACATTTACATCATACTTTTCAACGTAGCTTGAGGACATGCTAGGTTGAAAAGCCTGGCAACGAAAAGGCAACGAAATAAGAATATGTATCTCTCTCCTGTCTGCTCATCGTGTAATAGGAATGGGGTTTTACCTCACACGGAATTTGCTTGTGCGACCTCGTAGAAACGGAAGCGGTGCTATTTTAGCCGCGCTACAGCTCCTGCTGCAGTCTCTCTCTCTGCAGGTCTTTCTCTGTTATTGCTATCATTGCTCTCATCTCCTCTCGTAGACTGTGTGAAGGACAACTTTTTCTCTTCACATTCAGCCTGGCTCGCCCTATTGCATGATGTAATATATATATATATATATATATATATATATATATATATATATATATATATATATATAGATAGATATAGATATAGATATATATATATATGTATATATATATATATATATATATATATATATATATAGATAGATAGATAGATAGATAGATAGATAGATAGATAGATAGATAGATAGATAGATAGATAGATAGATAAAATGATTTCCTTCTCTCTCTTTCTATCTCTCTGTTTCTTACGCATGCACACACACACACACACACACACACACACACACACACACAGGCAAACTTTTTGCTCATAGTCTCCAAGCAATAAAAAACTTTGGTAATGTATCTGTTTTAATAAGGCCCTTAGCCACTGTCAAACTGCTTATAACATAAGAAGCAAAAATGCACTGCTGATCAGGGACAGGGTGATAAAACAGGATTTATGTAGCGATTACTGAGTCCCACAGCTGATAGCATCAGTGGTGTCTGATACAAGCTTCTTGTATACAGCTCTGTCCACAACTCAGGTACACATTTCTCATGGTCTGTGGTTCATCTGCAATGATCAATAAATCAACCCAACAGAAAAACTAGCTAACAGTAATTGTTTGTGACTAATGTCTGACTACAGACTCGTTTAAAAACGTAGACAGTGCATTTAGATAGAGTTTAGCAGTTTTCTCTGTCACTTTCTTCAATGCCACCCTCTGGAGATATGCTGTGAATGTTCAAAATGCGTCTGATTTTTCATAATGAGCCCTTCTGGGGGGTTTTATTTGCCAAGAACAGCGTCCTTTTCTCCATTTTGTCAAACCAATCAGAATGATGCCTCATTCTTTCAAAAAAAAAAAAAGTGTTAGAAAAAACTTTTAAGATACAAATATAAAGTTCAAATTCCCTTAATGCCACTCATCTATCAAACATTTGCTACAAGGGTGAGGTGGATATGCTCATTGTCTTCTTTGGGTTAATTAACAAACCGTTTTAGGCAATCACCAAGTAAAATAAACTGTTCTACTTCCAACACTGATACTTCATACTCTTTTTCACACATGGAAGAACCATGATATCAAAGGTCAAATTTAGAAACTATGGAAACAGTGGTCTCAGTAGAGACCTGATGCATGCAGAATATAGAGGTTGCATTGTGATTAGTTGTAATTACTGAAAGAGTACTCACATTTTGTCATAGAATTACTGCAAAAAGTGCTTATTGAATTAATTTCTCATGTCCAGCAACACAAACAAAATCTAAACAATGTAGGAGAGAGAGTGAGAAAGAAAGAGAATCCCAAATATTTCAAATGTATCCTTTCAAAGAAAGAACCTAAAAATCTTTGGTGTCACTGCACAAGCTGTGTGTCTGGATACTGCACATGGGTGTGTGTGGGTGTAAAGGTAATCATGACATTCATGAGGTGTGACATTTGGAGTATTTTCATTTACTGGCATTTCCTCTGACATTTCTGGAGCAGTTGGGGAAGCCTAGTACTGTGTGTTTGTGTGTGTGTGTGTGTGTGTGTGTGTGTGTGTGTATGTGCGTGTGTGTGTAGGTGTGTGCATACAAGATGCATGCCTGTATATGTGTGTGGGGCTGTTAATACACTATGACTATGTTAGACCACCTGTATTAGACCACAGTATAGCCTGTGCCTGTCAGCTGTCCAGATATAACTGACCTCTCAGTGCTACCTCCAAAAAAATGCCCTTCAAGACAATTCCGAGGCAGTGCGTTTTAGTCAGAGCTTTGGCATATATTGTGTAAGACCATTATTAGGAAAGTTTGCTATTTAGAATTTGTAATGTGATGAAACCAGCATGTGATTTATGGGGAAGTGCACAAAATCATTCTGTCATTTTTGCTGATGCCGAATATCTCTGTTTCTCTTTTTCAGCAGTTTCTAAATGGCATGACGTATCCTTCCGATTCCTCCAATCACTGTTCAAATTGCCAGTTGTTCCTGAAACTCCTTGGAGTGTTTAAGTGTCCCCATTGGTCTGGGTTAGTAGTACAGTTAACATGGCTAGACAGGGGGGAGTAGGACTACTGGTGGTACTGTCCCTTCTTCTTGGGGGCTTCGTAGCAGCCCAGAATGGGATCAAACCGGGAACCTGTAGAATTGTATGTGACCCCTTCCAAGCCTGCACACATGGCATGGGTGCCAATGGCTTGGTCATTCCACTCTCTTCCTCTGGAGGGGGTGCACCAGGTCCAGCAGGGCCACCCGGTAAGGCAGGCCCTCCCGGCCTCCCAGGTCCCAAGGGCGAGGGCTCCATAGCGCAGGAGGCTGTTGCCTTTTACGCAGCCCTGAAGGGAGACTTTGGGAAGGACGACGTGCTGAAGTTCACCAACGTCGTGACGAATGTGGGCAGCCGTTACAACCCCTCCACTGGCACTTTCACCTGCCGCTCAAACGGAGTGTACCACTTCAGCTACCACATAGTGAAGACTGGACTCAGCCTAAGGGCTGACCTAGTGGTAAATGACAACATGGTAAGTTAAAGTGGTGACCATTGAGCTCACTTAGCCACCAAACTGCATGTGAGTGTACTATAGAGAAGAACAAGCTCGTGACTAAGAACTTGACTAACTCAGAGCCAGCAAACCAATAATTCATTCAACTGAAAAATGTGTATCAAGAAATCCTGAGATATAATTGCAGAAACGTTTGCTTAAGAACTGAGAGACTGTGTGTGTGTGTGTGTGTTCGTGTGTCAGATTGTGGCCAGTGCAGTGGCCGTAGATGCTCTCCATACAGACACAGCCAGTAACAGTGCAGTGCTGAGGCTGACAACTGGAGATCGGGTCTACATACGCCTGAACAAGAGCGACAGCACCCTCAAAGACACCCAGAACCTCTTCAGCACCTTCTCTGGCTACCTGCTCTACGAACTCTGAGGTGTGCACTGAATAGTTTGCCACACTACCACAGGTTTCATTACACACTCCACCAGAAACCCTAAACATTTCAAAACCTGTCTCTGCAACCTTCATTCACCACAGATGCATGGAGGCACATGTGAGAATAATTTATATGTATTAAGGTTTTCTGACAATTCACATCCATGGTTAGGTCCGTCACTGTATTGTGAGATCTTTTCATGTCTGTATCGAACTGTCCTGTCCCTTGTATGCAATACACCCGGTGCCGTTTTACAATCAGTCTATGAGGTTCGCACTGAATAAAAGAATGCTCTGGTACCAAGTGCCTGACCAAGACTTTCTATTGCCACAGTAGAATCAATTTTCAATTCAGCATTGAGGCTAAGTCTTTGACGTCACTCTTCACAGGACATTGCAAGAGATGTCACACGCTGGCTACAGCACTAGCACAGGGAGCAATTTGACTCTCCCTGGCTTTCACTCACACAAACACTGGCTGAATTGTTAGTAACGGCTTCAAGCACGATTCATTGATATGTTTTGCATGAGGAAGTAAGATCATCAAGTCCATTCCAGGTCTTGGGAAGCAGCCTGCAGGCTCTAGTTTGAACAATCTACTTAGTACAGTATTTGACAATGCTAATCAACAAATGGGTGCTCCACTGACACTGGCTTTTAGAAGTACAACCCAGCTCAGCTACTGCTAGTTTCCTCCAAACTACTCTCCAATATCTATAATGTGTCATTTTCTAGATGGATTAACAATGGTTACAAAAGTTTATCGATGATCTTAAATGAATTCCAATGGGATTCATAGTTCAGGTTAATGTAATAGCTTGTTCCTGAAACCCAAAATTGGGTCTTGAGTATTTATTATTTTGCATATCCTGCTTGTTATGTATCATATTAAGACTGGCTCTACTGTACTTGTGATAGTTTCTACTTAATTCCAGATGGCTAGGACTGTGTTCACTAAGGGTTATAGAGGCTGTACCTTTGGACAGTGTCTGCCTTTGCACCCAGTACTATATAAACAACTTTGCCAATCATTTTTGAATTTCTGAACCTGAAAATGCTGCCTGTGGTCTACATTTGTATAAACTATTACTTTGTGATACTGAATACAGAAATGTCAAATGTGCTTCCATTTAATTACGAGTATTTCTCTAAAAAGAAATCTATTATCTCAATGGTATAATCTTGGAATAATCTAAGTACAATATCATAAACCACATGATTCGTTTTTTGGTTGAATTCACACAAAAGGTTTTTTTTTTATTTTGTGCTCCTAAAAAAGTAATAATGTTACATTTCACACAAAAACAGCTAAGAAAGCAGTGACAAGTTTATGAAGAATTCTGGAAGATTTGTTATGATGGCTTTCTGGCAAAGGATAAATTGCCTCACGCTTACATGTTACAAGATCAGATTTGGCATGGTGCACTTCAAAAAATGTTTATGACCTACAGGATCCAGTGTTCCTGCTTTTAAATTGTATTGAGCAATTAACAAAGAATAAACCCCCATTCTGATAAAAAGGATATAACGTCAAAACTAACACCTTTGGGTTAGGGTTTGGAGAACCCATTAGTGATTAAAAGAACCTCCATGCAAGGATTTTATTAAAACACCAGGAAGATATTAACACCAGCTTCCCCTATAGTGACAAGCTGAAGAAACTCAAAATAGTTCCAAAACATGTCTCTGAAAGCTTTAAATTCATTTTAACTGTTTAATATTAAAAAATGAAGCTAGTTTTAGTACTAGTAAAAAGTAGACATAGATGCTTAGAAGCTGGACTTTTTTGGCTTGAAGCCTACAGTAGAAATGCAATATCATGAACAGTATTACCAGTGTTTCTAAGGTCAAATGGCATCTGCTTGGCCAGGTCCATCCAAAACACTGTGATGTCACTCTATCTCTGTTAGGGGCTGTTTGGCACCCTCTCATTGTGTCTTGTCAAACATGTCATTTTTATTGTACAGAACAGAAATTAGTGATAAGAGCAACATGTACACATTTTCTACATACAAAAATAGTGTTCATCACTTTCTCTGTGAAAGGACCACAGTAGTATATAAATGCAGTAGTACGTGCAACAGCACAACAATCATAAGTACTGTCCAAAATAAAATACGTGCAAGCACACACACACACACACACACACACACACATACACACACAAACATGGACATACATTTTAATCTGAATGGAGCAGTTTTTCACCTCAAGCACCACTCTTAGACAGAGCATGATTAAAAAGCTCCAGGTAGTTACACATTAGGCTTCAGAGTGCTGGTGACAGATTCCAGTGGCTAGTGAGCCAGTGTATCTGCCTCTCTCTCCCTTTCATCTCAAGACAGACAGGCCAGTTCTTACGACTACTAAAACTGATCTCAAGTCATTTCTCACGTTGCCTCGCCCCCCTCAGCCTGCATCTCACTGCCCACGCCTCACCGTTTTGCTCGTGCAGACATCAGCGAGTGTCCTGAATTTGGGGCCAAGCGTATCGAGGAAGTCCAGCGTATCTTGGTCACTGATTATGCTACAGCACCCGACAGACCCTGCAGGAGAGCCCACTCCCTCGTACCCATAAGGCTTCAGTACATCAGCCGCAAACCGCCTGTCGTCCTCCTCATTGAAGTACAACAGTTTCTGCCACAGAGGAAGAGCCAAGAAATCAGAAATTAAATTAGTTGATTACATCAGACATTTAGGACAGACAAAGCTGTAAAGAATGCCAGTAAGATGCCCCAGGCAGAGGAAAAGAATGTTCAGCAATATGTGAAGAGCAGAGGAAGCTGTGAGGCCAGGCCCACTGCACCAAGGCATCACGGCTCAAACGGAATTGTTAAGATAAGATATTCGAGCGCAAGCTCAGGGTGCAGTGCCTACAACCTGGGTAGGGGCGAGCCGAAGAGAAAGGAACTGTGGCCTCTTTTTGCTTTGGTCTATAAGAGCGCCGATATGTCACAAAGTCACCGGCTCCACTTACATTGTCCAAGTAAACTTCGTTGGTCTGCCATGTTTCCATAGTAGCCATGTCAGAGTATTTCTGGAAGGAGTTTCCGAACTGTCCGGTGCCATACATGCCTTGGGAGCCAATGGTGTTCTGCTGCCCATACCCGCCTCTAAAAGAGCGAATCGTCTGATAGTCCAGCGTGCCGCCGCCCTTAGTACCGCTTCCATCCGCCTTGCTCCCAGGTGTTATTAACAGAGGAGTTTCTTTCTGTTGGGGGTATAACATGACCATCAGATTCACGTCAGCCACAGGGGCATTTGGTGCAGGGCTTCTTACCCCTTTTCCTCAGGACCTCCAGCCAACCCTTGTTTTCATTCAGTTTAAGCACCACATGTAATCAAGCTTGTGCTGCATACTAGTGTTTGCCCTGGGCTGATGGAAGTGATCAAAAACGCCGACTCGCTGGAGGATGCTAAGGCTTTGGTTGAGTGTCACCACCGCAGGCAATGCACTGACAGCCTGCAGTTAGGACCCGTGTTTGCATCCTGAGCAAAACATTTTATTCCAATGTTCCCTTATGGCTAAAGGGTGAGGCCTCTAACCACTCTTACCACTTCCTCCCCCGGAGCCTCGGTGTTGGACTTGAGCAGCATGCCGCCGCTTCCATCGTCGTCGGTCATGCGTAGTTTCTCTCCCTTCGTGGTGCAAACAAACAGAAGCAGAAGACCTGCCACAGGAAGCAAGGCCATTACTCAGGCCAGCAGATAAAATCACTATGCGCGTTTAATGGGACTGCTCATATGCCTCACTGACAAATATGAACAGTCGTGATGTTTAAAACTCTGTGTTGATTTAGGACTTTTCTGCCTGTAAAAATGTCAGTGTCATCATGACTCAATAATATCAAAGGTGTGTGTGTGTGTATAACTCAAGAAATCAGTTGGAATCTGCTAAGTTTACAACAGAAAAGGCTTTTCGCAGTAGTCCTTTTTTTCAACCAAGACACCGAGTTTCAATGAAAGTCTGAACTGGGGTGAGAACAGTAAGTTATTCAAGGACTTTGGCAGGATATATATGTTTAAGTAAAGCTATGTGCATGTAAAGCCTAAGACAAACAGCTGCTAGTTAAAGAAACAGATGCTGGAAAGCTATGGCAAATGCCTGACTGCATACGCTGACTATCCATGTGCCAGAAGAGAAGGGTTTGTAATTCAGGCCATGGCCAGGAGTAGGTGCTTACAGAGCAACAGGATCAGCAGCAGGGAGAGCAGCATGGCGAGGATGCCCCAGGCTCCCAGTCTGGCAGAAACACCCTGACCTGAACACACTCCATCGCTGTCACAGTCACAAACTCGGACGGACACCATCTGCTCCTGCCCTACCCCCTGGAGGTCCTTTATTAGCAGAGGGACCTGGTAGACGCCGTTGGGCATGTCCTCAGCCTGCTCCAAGATGATGGAGGTACCTAGAGAAGCAAGACGGGCTGCGTTAGCATTACGATTGGACGTTTAACCTGATTGGACATTAGACATTGAACATGAGGAACTGAAAAACACTCCAATTTCTCGGTCTCACTGTCATCCTGCAGCAACTGAGAAAATCATCCATTTAACAACATGTGCCTTAAGGGATCTCTATACACCAACATACTTTCACTTACTACAAAAACACTAGAAAAAATGTTCATAAAAACTTTAAAGATGGACCGTAAGCATTCCTGTAGCCTCTGTGTACCATTAACATACCTGTGGCATTCTTTAGCTTCCATTTCCCAGTAACCCCGCTGGCCAGTTCAAAAGTGAAAGGTCCCGAGTATGGTGTTTGGTCATAGTCTACAGCATCGACTAGAGTGGAGCTTCGTTTACCATCCATGGTACACACTACCCGGTTCGATTCTGGCACCACAGGAACGTTGTCATTGACATCCTCGATCAGGATCATTACTGTGCCAGTACCTGTCTTCTGACCTGGGGGGGAGCATGAGATTATTCTTTGATTGTCTTCATTCTATTACAAGCATTAATGACTTTCACAACTTCTGCATACTAATGTTAAAGTGATATGGTCACTTTGATTGGACAGTCATGTCAATGGTAAAAGCAGAACAGCTGTATGAATGCTGTATAAATGAATACATCAAATGGTTTGCTCCTTTCATCACAGAATGCGAGTTCTCACTGAGACCTAATGCTTTTGTATCACCTAAAGGGTTTGCCAAACAAATGTGCAGTTATAAGGACAATTAATCATAAAGACAATGTGGTCTGGACACTAAGAAGTTTCTTTTTTTCTAAGTGGTCATAAGGCTGAAAGAAGACAGCTCATTTAGGAATGCAATTCTACAACATTCTGTGGTGCTGAGTTTCACTCTTAGATACTAACCAAAGATATGACCCATTAACCGAATATGAGCAACTCTTAGAGCTGGGTCATGCCCTCGGTAAGCATGTTGAATCAGAGCAGCCAGACTGGAATGAGTGGAAAACACCACCACTTTTTTAAAGGCTTTTTAAAAAAATTTGGCATTATACCTTTTTGCAAGCCCATGTTCTGCTTCTTGGACATTTCATATAAAAACTATTACAGCTTCATTACACGCACCATACATTATATTAAAAACACATTTGTGTAGTATAAAATCATTTAGGTGTCAAATAAAATGCTATAAGAGGATATTATATGAAAAATGTTATTTTATATGATGGGGACATCATGCATGCAAAACAAAATAATATGTTATATTTATAACCAGCATATACGATTTCATGATCTTAGACTTGACTAGAATCATGTCAGCACACTCACTCTGATCCACAGCTTTCACTGTGATGTTGTACGTATTATTTATGACAAGATGTGACTCTCGGTCAATAGTGTTTATAGTCTTCAGCTGGCCAGTGCTCTCCTCTACTTTGATCCAGGAGCCCGGGTCTGACAGAGGGATCTTATAGTATCTGAGAAAGGAAAACAATGGGTTATTTCCCCTTGGAGCACTCACTACCAAGACTACGTAATGGCCCTCAAAATCACCGGCATTGCAAGCTTCATTATTTCTTCAGCTTATTAAAATCAGCTCAAGCTGGTGTATAAGCCTAAATATATCCTTACCTGATACCATTGCTGCTTTTGGTCTCTGGATCAGTGGCTGTGTAGGTTCCAATGAGTGTTCCGTTGGGCACGTTCTCCTTGACTTTAAGCCGCAAGATGGGCGCCGCGAACTCTGGCCCTTCGTCCACATCTCCCACATTCAGCTCCACCAAAGCCGTCTGCCAGGTGCCAGTGGTTGACACCAGGGGAGCCTGGTTACGGGCCGTCACCTCCAGGTTTAACTTCTCCTGCTTCTCCCGATCCAAAGGCTAAGGAGAGGAGAGGAGAGGAGAGGAGAGGAGAGGAGAGGAGAAAAAAAAGGTGAGAAAACTTATCACTGTGGAATTTCTGCTGAAGGCATAGATAATGAATACATAGCTGAATGATACGTGCATTTTATATTTATATATATTTATATTTACGTGCATTTTATATTTGTCTCATTCGTGGTCTTCAAAAAAACATTTCTCATTGCTCCATTTTCGTGTTTTTTCCCCTTTGATAGTATAGGAATATGGCTTTGTTCACAATGGGACACACTAAAGAGACCTAATAACTCAGTAAGAGTCTCTGTTAAAATCAGTGCACAATAGCAACCTATACAGAGTGCCAAGCTTGACAGGGAAGCAGTAATGATTAGCATAATTCCACTTTCATTTTCTGGTTTACAATCAGCATGTGTTCTGCAAGTAGAAACATGGTTGATCTGATTTATTCGGTGCCGACGTCTTAGTGCTTTCAGACATGAGATACTGTCGATTTTTCTCTTAGAGCAGAGAAACCGCCTTCAGGAAATTCTACCTGTGTTAGCTTGCTGGTCTTAGGCAAGGGCGTGCCTGCAGACACACACAAACATGTCAGACAGGCCGACACTAGCCTGTGTCTCTTTCCCTCTCTGCTTACAGATAAGAGGCCAACAATGTAACGCTGCTATAAATAATACACACCTTAGCAAAGATACAGCGCCCGCCACAGCAGATTCAGGATAATGCCACTGTATATTGAAAGCAAATGAATTGCAGGTAAATATATCTGTAAACAGCATCAAAATACTGACTGAGGAAAACCAGTCTTTAATTGGACCTGCAATTTTTCACAAAAAAAACCAAAACAAAACAAAAAAAAACCCCAAAATATTTGTTTTTTGTTCTGGTTTTTTTTTTTTCTAAAATCTTTCTAACCCTAATTAAAATGATTCATATTGGGAAACTGAAGTCATTTCTCTTGGTGTTTAGCACTTTCTCGAGGCATTATTACGCACAGCACAACAGGGCAGCGCGGAATGCTGCACACATGTGCTGTATTCTCTCACTGATGTCCGAGGCTCAGAGAGGCGAGGCGCTTAAAGGCAGCACTGAGGCGGGCGCTTGCCATCAGTGTCTTTCAGCGCACCATCTCCTCCTTTTCTGTCCCTACCTTTGCGACGTAGAGCAGGCCTTCATTGGTGACGGGGTCTGTCGTCATCCAGAAATTGCCGCTCTCGTTGCCCTTGGTGATCTCATACACCGCATTCCAGTTGGGCGTTCCCTTTAGGTCCTTGTCATCCACTGGGATACGAAGGACCAGCACACTTGCCTGGTTCTCCAGCACCTGAGCCTTGAACTGTTCCACAAAACATAATGCCAGACTGTGAGTGGCAGGATACATACTGTGGCCAGGGGACAGAGCTGTCGGTCGGATGGGGACACAAAGCCCTTGCATGTACTGCTCACATTCTGGCATTGACGGATTCTTGATAGCACGAAGTGAGTGGACTGAGCCTTATGCGACACGATAATGGTTTGCCACAGGACATCTGACATCTTATGCTGTGTATAATTACTTGATTTAGAACAGGATGCTACGTTGAGAATATGTAAATATTTCCCTAACCTGTGTTATGGGTACAATAACCCTTTGCTGCAGCTGGAACAGAAAGAAGGACTGCATTTTGACATATTTGACCCTCATGGTCATTTCACAGATCAGTAACTACATGATAATTGCAGATGAGAATTTGAAAAAGTCACCTTTGATTCCACTCTAAGAAATAATTTGGGGGTACAGTAGTGGCTTGGTACTGAAAGAGAAAGATACTTCCAAACCAACCGTTGATTGACGGAATGTTGGTGGATTGTCGTTGATGTCGGTCAGAGAAACAATGGCGACCCCCCTCGCTGACAGACCATCCATGGCTCCATCCATGTCTCTAATCTCTATATTAACAAAGAACCTCTCTTGTGTCTGTGGGGAAAAGGCCAGACTTGTAATCTTTTTAATACCACTACCAAACATCTTCATTTATTCAAATATATAAGAGTTAGAGAGGTATGGATCAAATATGTCTAGCTATACACCAAAGTGCATACAGACTCATACCTGATACATGTAGTGAGGTAAATGTGAAGGGGGAAATTGCTAGACACTACATACCTCTCTATCCAGCTGTTTGTTTACAGTTCTTATAACTCCATTAGATGGGTCAATGGTGAACAGGTCGGTGTAGTTCTGTAGAATGAATTTGATCTTGGTGTGAAGGGTGTTGGGCTCATCCTTATCTGTGGCATTCACTTTCCCTACATAAGTGCCTTGACATGGCCCAGAAACAGAAAAAGAGATCATTCCTGGACATAGGGTAACACCAAATACAGATAACTCAGTGTACCAGCTGCACGTTTCACTGGACCCAGTTTTCTCCCAATTTAGTCAATGCCAATTCATGCTCATCTCATTGTGGTTCATGCAGGTCTCCTCCATCACATGACAACAACCAACCTGGGAGCAGGACAGCTAACAAATACTTCCACAAGCCCTGTGAAGCTGACTGTGGCGTCTTTTTTTTTTTTTTTTGAGCTGCTGCTCACACAATGAGGCGAGAGTGCTGGAAACAACCTGAGGAGAGGACCAAGTGCTCATTTCTGTGTGCGTGACCTAACACGTGCCCCAGTGGTTCGTAGTATCACACTGAGTATCACACTGAAAGAGGGAGAGAGGAAAACGAGGACATCTTTCCCACCCAACAAGCAAAAGGCTTCAGGTTCTCTTGCTACGAACGGCTATTGCATTGCATGAGTAAACTTGTATTCTGTGAATCTGTTCGTTAAGAATCCCTACAATTTAGTTTAGTGAGTGTTTCTATTTTATTTATGACTTTGACTGCTTTAAAGCCTCAGCAACAATCTAACCTGAAAATGGATTTGTGAAAATAATGTGCTGGCAGCAGGTACTACATTTGTGGTTCAACTGAAATCATGCAACTGTAACATGCAACTCTCTTTCTCACCTTGTTTGCTCTGTTCCGTCACAACAAATAACAGAGGATCGGAGAACTCTGGAGCATTGTCATTCAAATCCAGTACATTCACAATGATTGGCAGAGGGTCATCTGACTCAGTTTTCGTGAACTTGTCGTATACGTGAGCCATGAACTGAGGAAAAAGAGCAACGAGTGAGCAGCAGGAGAGGTGAACTCTCTCATGGAGCACCATAAAGAATTTTATAGCAATGTTCCCACCTAAAATACAGAGGAGCCTCTGAATATTAGAGATGGCTGAGATTTAAGTTTTCATACGACTTGCACCATTGCTTTTAGTTATATGAATAGACAAAAATTCAGTGTAGGACAGTTCAATTGAACTCTGTCCACTTTTTTAGTACCTGGCCCTGAGTACAAGAACGGAGGAGAATAATTAGAAGAACTCACTTCAAATTTAGGGTACTGCTCACGATCGACGGTCTTGAGCACTCGCACCAAGCCGGAGTCTGGAATGACTTGAAATACGTTCTCAGGCTCAGTGTCAACGCCCATCCCTCGGATGCTGTAATAAACCGTACGATCTACAGAGGAATCCGACGCAATCTGGCCCAAGAGAGAAGCAGAGCAGCATTGATGTGAGCAGTATTAACCATGGATGAAAGACTCCAGGCATAAAGCATGGCAGAAGGGAAACAGTGGTGGAGTCCACCACCAGAGTGCTAAGAAACAGATGGCCAGTATTGTTAGGGCAGAGGCTGGGACCGATGCAGGATCGAGTGACATCCAGAAAGACCAATGTGAGCTCGTGACTAAAAATGAAAACGTCTGGTGGTCTTACAAGCTCCACATCCTTAGGGAAAGGTCCTTTATCGTTCTCAGTGACAGAGAAAGGCAGAGGTCTCCATCGTCTCTTAAAGCGCTTCAGAACTGCATTGCTGGACTTCTGAGACACCTGCAGTCCCAAGCAACAAAAATATTGTCTGTAAATCTTTTGGCTGAGGGAAAAGCCATTCATCTCATTAGTTTATCTCCAGATTTTGTAGGGATGTTAGAGAAGGAAAATCAGCAAACTGTGTTCGACTCTGGTCATCCCTGACTTAAGTATTACACCCATAATGTAGACTTTGTTTCCTAGGGAGAAATCTTCTCTAACACTGCTAACAATCTTAACACTATGGTATGCATCACTCACTCTGCAGCATTACCTGATCAGCCAAGGAAAGGGTAACGTCGACCTTCCACATTTCACCTGTCGCATCCTCCACCCATATCCAGAATGATTTGCCATCATCTGGTACTGTGGTAAGATGGGAAGTGAAAATGGTGCCGTCTGTCTGCACAGTGAAGTCTGGGTCACTGCAGGTCAAATACGTATGCCTCCCGCAATCAACCAGATTCACTATAAAAAGAACATGAGAGAATGCCGGAAATTACTGGTCATTCCTCAGCATCAGTAATTATGGTGATACATTCTGAAGAAAAAACATAAACAAAAGTGTAAATCCCAGAAGAAAAAAACATGAAAGTGCACAACAGAAAAGGTTGCCAGCTACAGATCTTATTTATGTGTGCATGTTTTTGTTTGACAGGCTGTGTAAGCAATCCCTTTACCTTTAGAGATGACATAACCTGCCTGCAGCTTCTGAGGAACTCGCACTTGGACATGCCTCTGAACACATGACTCTGCAGAACTGCACAGGAGCTGAAGGAGCAGAGAGAAGACTCAGTACCAGCCAATATTTATTTTTGCGACAACTGTCACAGTGCAAACTCCACACAGTACGCAAAACAATTTCAGTGAAAGTGCCTCCCACTTACAAGCACACATACTGTATGTTTCCCCTTAAATCAACGCTGTTATCATTCATTCAGCACTAGTGCTAATGCTATGTAAAAGCAGAATGTAGCACAGGAATCAAAAAGCAACAGATGCAGCCAAAAAGCAACAGATGCACAGTTAAGTGGGTGAAGCTGCTGTTTCGTAAGCACATATTTTTATGAAGGGAGAACCTTCTTTATTTGGTTTTGAATTTTTTTGTTTTGTTCTTGGCACCCATATTGTGGTTTCAAAGGATGGGATGATTTTTTTTTTTTTTTCATCCTAATGAGAAGCAGATGTTGAAAGTGGAAGCTGCTACTCCCAGTGTCAGCAGAAGTCATGCACGTCCTCCCTGCTCCCAAATGACCTGTTGACACCGTGTGTTCTCTGTATGACCTGCTTCTACAGGGGGGTCTAGCAGTCATGAGACTGTTGCACAGGAGACGACAGTGATACACTTCCAGTTTAACCTTTTATCAGTTGTTTGCCTAAGAATACACATCACTCATAGAACATAAACTTCTCACGACTGGGTAATCATGATACATCCCACAAGCTGTAAAAAAAATTCCCATGCAGAAGCTTTCTGTCTTGAGAAGTCCAACAAAAATTAGCTACAATAATAATCAAATGAAACAAGAAAACGCTGTATCATAGCACAGAGGCTTTGCCCAATTTTTCACTTGCTGTTGTGCATTGATCTTAAGGTGAAAGAATGCTGTGTAAATGCACTGGCACTGTGAGTATATTCACTTAAATGAAGGTGCAATCAGAAATCTTAGCTGTGACGTCCTGCCTTCAGACTTCCACTGGCAGATTCCCTTTCGGAATTTTATGAACCTCTTATTCCTTATTATGATTCGGTCTTTTCTTATTGAGTTTGTCTGAGACAAAGTTTACTGATAATAAAGCATACACAGAATACAAAGAATGTGCAACCACAGAAAACTGATTGCATGTTGTACTCACAATAATACATTTATTGTATTGAACACACAAAAAAAAAAATCCAAAAGGAGGGAAGACAGTAATATTAATAATGTGGGACCCTTTTATTTCACTTGTACATAAAATGCTTACTGTCTCTATGCTGTTTGTCAGTCATTGACCAGGATTCAGTTAAAAGTGTTTAGAGGTGTCTCTAGTGTGTCTAATCGCTCAGAAATTAAATTCACTGACAGCTCAGAGCCTCTTCCCCCCCGAGCTTTGGTTCTGACGTTTCTGTAGTTTATGGCAAGATCATTATTTGGTGCCTCGCCTTTTCGGAACACAAAGCAACGTGCTACTGAATGCAGAAAGACTATCTAACTACAACTAGGAAGGTACCTTGTACAATCATTAACCTAGCATAGTCGAAAGGGTGCCAATGGCTAAGGTCTTGCTAAATAATAAATATGTGAATTGCATGTGGATTTATTTGTTAATCCGCCCACGATCGTGAAGGTTGACGGTTTTATAATAGTCTTGTAGATTTAAAATGCGCGCTGTTGTTATCCGATCGCCACATTCCGCAACTGACACTGTAAACTGGTAGAGCTTTGCAAAACCCACCATGCCACCGAACAAAAAGAGTTTGAGGATGTTTTGTCGTTACCAAACCCAGGTTAATATATACATATTATATCGCTAGAATGATTTAGGCAGATCGGAAGATAGCGATAGGTACAGATAGCTTAACCTCCTGACGAAAGGTAATGGCCTAATAAACCACACATGCACTAGACATTATCAAAACTAAACAGTATTTTCGGTTTTAAAGTTTAAAAAAAAAAGTTAGAGCAGACTTACCACAAGGAGCAGGCAAACAGAGACTAGTTCGTTCTGGGACATGTTTATAACTCGGTTTCTTTAGCCCGTTAAAAAGCAGCGTACCGCAGAGCCGTAAACTGTTGCGGTAGCCAGGATAAAGTCCTTGGGCGCGGTATAGCGGAGAGGAGGCGGCCAACTTTCAAACCATTGTAATTTGTACTATGGGTGTGACGGGGCGTTAGCTGCTCTGCCGGGGTAAACGTGCGGGTAGTGTACTCAGTGGGGGCTACCTTTTATTGCTTGCGTGTTGCAGCGAACTCAGGAGTGCGTGTAAGAGAGAGAAACGGTGGGAAATGGTGTGCAGACAGTCGTTATAGGCAACAAATCTTCCGACACAGTTAAGGGAAAAAGCAGGCGGGGTGCGCACTGAAAGGGAAGTGTGGTTTGGTTCACACGGGCCAGTGTGTGCGCTGTTTCGCTGGCCACTAGACTGATGATAGAAGGTGTTGACTCACGATTGAAAACTTTGCGAAACTACAGATCAAACGTGTTTAAATTTACAAGGATAGAAGTACTAAACACCTTAAATTGGGAATATTACAACGTTACCGTAGAAAACGAATGTAATTAAAGTACGTGACCCTTTGTGAAAGTGTACACACCAGGAATGATGTTATTTTAAGCATTTTATGTTTCATGTTTCTACTAGCATCTCAGACTAGTTGGGATGGATTATCTAACAGGCCTGGCTGCTGCTTGTCTCCTGCAATTAATTTAACTATTATATGACAGAAAGAAAATGGTAATGTACTGTGTCTAGAAAGACAACACTGCCATTGTATTTTGTAATCCCAAAAGTACATCGAATTATTGAGCCCCCCCAGAACAGAGCAGAGCAGGAGAGACAGTAAAGAGTTGCTGTAGTGTCTAGATTATTAGCCATAGGTGACTCAGCTTTGGTCCTTCCTCTGTCTCTCTCTCTCTCTCTCTCTCTCTCTCTCTCTCTCTCTCTCTCTCTCTCTCTCGCTCTCTCTCTCTCTCTCTGTGTGTGTGTGTGTGTGTGTGTGCTGATAAGTGATATTATTCATCATTATATATCTGTGTCTGAAAACCTTAATGGAAAAGGATGTTTTCATGTTTACACCTGAGGTTTAGCATGTTAAACATTTCTGCCATAAAGTTAGGAAAACGTGCTTAGCCTAAGGAGGTCTTGCATTTCAAGACATACCCACTTAGTTCCCATAATTCAGAGCTATGAATGTTTGGGCATAGTGCAACTTCACACATCAACACTGATTAGTACTGACAGGCAGCAACATACATGAGTTGGGCAGAGTGTAGTCAGGGTTCAGTGGGGGGCAATTTCAAGAAAGGAAGGAGAGGTGAGGCAGTAACTGCACCTAAAATAAAGAGTTGACAAGGACTAATATATCACACTGGTGGCAGAACGCTGTTAAAACACAGTGGACATTTGACACACTCAGTCAGGCCCATGGAATGGGACTGTAGAATTTGGAATGTCAGTGTGAGTGACTCAAAACCTTTTTCCCCTGAAGATCTGGCCACGCTTCAGACTGACCACAGCATATTCAGTTTAGATAGATAGATAGATAGATAGATAGATAGATAGATAGATAGATAGATAGATAGATAGATAGATAGATAGATAGATAGATAGATAGATAGATAGATAGATAGAGATATTTACACATACACCATTTATAGTCTTTGTGCTAAAACAATGCCCATAATTATTACCTTCACCTTTCTCATATACACAGGACAGTGCCATACAAAAACAGTGAGACGAGGTGTATAATCCTGGGTGACTTTCCCATGGCTTCAGACACACCTGGTTAACACCCAAACACCTGAGGTTCCATGTGTTCTCTTTCAGTTCACAGGTAGATTATCATAGCTGAATCACTTGAAACCTGTGTGTGTGTGTGCGTATGTGTGTGTATGAGAGCGAGAGAGAGAGAAAGAGAGAGAGAGAGAGAGAGAGAGAACATGAGTGAAAGTATTGCACAAGACTGCTGTTCACACATTTGCCCTGTTGCTCATCAGTGTGCACCTGCCCCCTAGAGTTTACACTGCAGTAATTCAACATTCAGCAAAACACATAAAACAAAACATTACTCTGTAAGGCTGTCATATAGGCCATGTAGTCTTAGAGAAGTTTAATAATGGATTCTTAGCCTGCTATCTTATGACCTGGCCACTAATGTGCAGTGGTAATTCTAGAGCTGTGACCTCAACAGACTGTCTCACCGTATTTTCTCACTCGGCCTTCTTTCTGAGCTCAGGTAACAAGGACTGCTTGCATGACTGACTTTACTGGATTACCACCTGCCTCTCTCTCTCTCTCTCTCTCTCTCTCCCTCTCTCTCTCTCTCTCTCTCTCTCTCCCTCTCTCTCTCTCTCTCTCTCTCTCTTTCTCTCTTGGATTGCTTCCCTCCTTCCTCACTGTGTTGCGTGTGTGTGTATACTTGGTATTAAGCCAAACTTGACAGATGTAATGTGCACCTTACTATGCTTTTTTGATGGTATGTTTTCAAGACCTTCGAGTTAAAGTGGTTATGTTGAACAACAGTGTGACCCTGTGATAAGGAGCCACACTTCACAAGCCACTCTTATACGAAAAGTTCAAAGAAGTTCACCTGTCAGCTACATTTTGAACTGATGAAGTTGAAAGGTGTACCCTTAACCTGATTAACCTGCATCCATGTCTATGTCCCAGTAACTCTAAAGTCTCTACAGTTAATAGAGCTTGAATTAGACACCAGTGGTGAAGGCAGTCCTGCCCAGTCAGGGAAATTTAATCATAGGAAAACAATCACAGTTACTGCTAATTTGCTAATTATGTTGTTTATAATGGGATATTAAACAGGCAATAATTACATAAAACCTGAGTTTATTAATTTAAATCTTAACTGTACAAATATACAGACATAATGACTACTAAGCTTTCATTACTGCCCAACACTCAAAAATCTTACACATGTTGTTGTGGTACTGAAACAATACTGCCATTGGTCTATGTATTTAAAGTGTGTGTTTGCATGCAGGCATGTGTGTGTGTGTGTGTGTGTGTGTGTGTGTGTGTGTGTGTGTGTGTGTGTGTGTGTGTGTGTGTGTGTGTGTGTGTCAAAGAGTGAACAGTTGTGATGCTAGGTATACCCTGCAGGTATATGACAAATATCACATTATGTGCTTTAACTTATGCGTACAAACACTCTCACATTCACAATGCAAGCATTTCCTCTCTGACTACCTCACATTCCTAATGACGCATTGTCTGAAAAAGCCTGGTCATAGTTTGGTGTCAGTATTGTGTAGTCACCGTCTTGTGTTTGCTAGACCCCGCATAATAGATCCCGCAGGCTTCTGAGACCAAAGACAAAACCCACACAGTTTCTGAGAACTAATAATCACCTTCAACATAATTACTGTAATTTCTTAATAAAACGCACACACACAAAACACTTTCATGTATGCTTTTCTTAGTCACTGATCATCATTCCCATTAAATTCCCATTCTCTAATGAAATATATACTCCATTTGCATTTCTTTTACCTGTGGACTATTCGAGCAACATGTCAATGTAGGCAGCTGCAGCCATCAGTGACAGCAGCCAGTAATGAAGACCAGCGTTACTACAGTAAAGCCTGAGACCAGTGTTACTACAGTAAAGCCTGAGACCCATGTTACTACAGTAAAGTCTGAGACCCATGTTACTACAGTAAAGCCTGAGACCCATGTTACTACAATAAAGCCTGAGACCAGTGTTACTACAATAAAGCCTGAGACCAGTGTTACTACAGTAAAGCCTGAGACCCGTGTTACTACAGTAAAGCCTGAGACCAGTGTAACTACAATAAAGCCTGAGACCAGTGTTACTACAGTATTGTTACTACAATAAAGCCTGAGACCAGTGTTACTACAATAAAGCCTGAGACCAGTGTTACGACAGTAAAGCCTGAGACCAGTGTTACTACAGTAAAGCCTGAGACCCGTGTTACTACAGTAAAGCCTGAGACCAGTGTTAGTACAGTAAAGCCTGAGACCCGTGTAACTACAATAAAGCCTGAGACCAGTGTTACTACAGTAAAGCCTGAGACCCATGTTACTACAATAAAGCCTGAGACCCATGTTACTACAATAAAGCCTGAGACCAGTGTTACTACAGTAAAGCCTGAGACCCATGTTACTACAGTAAAGCCTGAGACCAGTGTTACTACAGTAAAGCCTGAGACCCGTGTTACTACAGTAAAGCCTGAGACCAGTGTAACTACAATAAAGCCTGAGACCAGTGTTACTACAGTAAAGCCTGAGACCCATGTTACTACAATAAAGCCTGAGACCAGTGTTACTACAATAAAGCCTGAGACCAGTGTTACTACAGTAAAGCCTGAGACCCGTGTTACTACAGTAAAGCCTGAGACCAGTGTTACGACAGTAAAGCCTGAGACCAGTGTTACTACAGTAAAGCCTGAGACCCGTGTTAGTACAGTAAAGCCTGAGACCAGTGTTACTACAGTAAAGCCTGAGACCAGTGTTACTACAGTAAAGCCTGAGACCAGTGTTACGACAGTAAAGCCTGAGATAAACGGGCTGCTCTGCTGAAACTATTCATACTACACAAGTCAGGTAAAGAGCTGTAACATTTATTTAAAGAAACACTATATATATACAACATATAGTTCCTATTGCAAACCTGCCAACTGTCCGAAGCATAATTAAATTGAATGATCCCCTATAACTGAAACTTTAATACACCCTTAAAAGTAAAAAAAAAAAAAAAAATTACCTTTTAAATAACTTTTAATTTTAAAATTAGAGTGCTAAAATGTCTTTAAATTGCATTTTTTATGTGACCCTGAGAAAAAAATGTGACCCCCAGCCAATCTGTTTCTCTTTCTCTCTGACTCCCTTTCTCTCTCTCTCTCTCTCTCTCTCTCTCTCTCTCTCTCTCTCACTCGCTTATCTGTCTGCTCAAGTTTCACTCACTGCCGTTGCTATGGAGGCTGGGGTTGTTGTTTTTTGTTGAATGGTGCTGTTAAAGAGCCACACACACATTGAGAACGTCTGAGTGTGTGGAGGAGGGGCGTGGCAGAGGTGTGGAACAGAAAGGGAGAGTGAGAGTGGAGGAGAGAGAAAGGGAGAGAAAAGGAGAGAGACGCAGAGATTGATTGCCAAGGAGGGCAAGGTGTCAAAGAGAAAGACACAGGAATGTCGAGGAAGGCGCTGCGCCAGCAAGGCCGTTGAAGGCGTTCCTGTGGAGCTCACGGAGAGACAGAGCAGCTGGTATTCTGGAGCTTCAGTCCTCTGCCAGGCCCTTATGAACAGCCAGACAGAAGGCTGCACACTCACAAATTTAAAGCAAAGGAGGGTCTCTTTGTTTTGTTTTGGGGTTTTTTTTTGTTGTTGTTTGTTTGCTTGTTTCACCCTTGATAAGCAAAGGGGCAGGGGACTGAATTCATGTGCTTGACTTGTTTCTCTCAATGCTGAATGACACAATATGCAGCGATGGGACAGCAGATGGCGGTAATGCACAGACAACCTAATGTTCAGTTGCAACAGTATACAAACTGCACAGCACAGTGACCCATAGACGTAGTGCTTTTTTTCTTCTTCGCTGCTCCCAATTTTCACAGTAACCTACAGCATCTCCATTGCCTAAGTAAAGTGGTGATTAAAACCAAAAATCAAATCCAAACACCAAACCCTAGCAGAACTCCCTCTAATAGACATGTAAAATGCTTTGAAAGTCACACCCTCCATGGGTGTGAACTTTTTTAATTGCAGTGCTGTGCAAAATGCATAAATCTAGGGTTAGCTGACTATGCGGTTAGCGACATAGTAAAACTGTTCATAACTGACATGTCACCACAGGAGAACTGGGTGCTGTCTAGTGTGCTATTCGAGCCCCACCCAACAGATATCACACCCATCTCCCCCCTTCCATTCTTTCCACATGTGATCTGTCTTTGAGTCATCCGTATGTCCGTAAACACATTAAAGGCATGTTCATACAATGAAATCAACAGCAAACATGGCCATATTTGTGTCTGTTTACCATTCAAACATGGGAGGTTCCTGCAAGACTGGTTCTCTCCATGTGTTGCATTTCTGTGTACTTTTCCCTCATCTCTAATTCTTTTTCCATGCTCTGCTCAGAGGTCAGGCTTTGGGGGCTGATTTGTGGTGGCGCAGCCACTGGTAAAGTCTAGTTAACATGCAGGTCTCATTCTGCCTGTCCTCCCCAAACCAGCCCCTCACTGCAATAAGTGCTGTGCTTTGCCTTTCCCTTTGTAAAAACAAAGGTATTTTTAAAAGTTGCCTTTTATCTTACTTAATGAACTTATATACTTTGAACAAGATCTCATGTATTCCATTGGCTAAGTTGGAGAAGAAAGCGAGAGAGAGAGAGAGAGAGCAAAACAAAAAGAGAGGGAAATGTAGAAAGAAACAATATTGTCTGGTGCAGCATGCCTCAGGGTTGGGTATGATAAGTGACTCATTCCTTTTTTGACTGCTTTCGTCTCTTTCTCTCCCTCCTTTATGTTCTTACCAGTCACCTGCCTCCAGCAACCAGACAGCACCTAAAAACAGAGAGCCACACCTGAGTCAGAGAGACACACCCTCTGCCTCACCCATAGTTCCCAGTTTCAGCACTTGACCATTGGCCTGAACTCTCCTTATATAGCAATTCAAGTGTGTCCAGATTTTGATAATGGATTTAAACAGAAATTAAATTATAAAATATAACATCTCAACTCACACATAGCTTTATTTTGTACCCCCACCCACCAGACATTTGCAAGTAAATGTTATTTTCTGGAAATGTGCATATAAAGTTTAAAAAAAAAAAAGTTTGTGTGAGAGTATGCATTGCCCCTAGGAACATCTATGAAAACAAATCCGACTAACATTGCACACAGACATGAGGCACTCTTTAAATTCAAGCCTGCAGGATCCTTAATGCCCCGAACACAGTAACTCCTAAACCTCCACGTGTGCTAATGCAAATATCTGCATGCTTGCAATTGTAACAGAACTGTCTTATGGAGGATATTGTACGAATTTGCTCATGAAGAACTTTAGACATGAAGGGAGACTTCTAGAACTATGCAACATTGTCTACTTATTTATGAATTTTTTTTATAATAAAAGCTGACTCATGTGGCAGGCTCTAAAATCTAAAATGCCCTGACAAATAGTACACCAAGAAACCTTTAATCAGAAATTATTTAGGCACACCTGACTGAGGTTTTTGGGTGTGTCTGAACTCTAACCTCAGTTTTACACCACCTGGGCAGTTATGCGACATACCAAACCGAGCTTACTGGAAAAATACCAATTTATCTGGTATACCCTTATCATTTCCTGTCGTATTATTTTTGAAATATTGAGAGAGACAATATTTGATTTGGTGTGTGTCGAAGTACAACTGCGTTTCGCCTCACTGATCATGAAAAAAGAATTATAGCCATTGCCAATTTTTCTTCACAGTGCGTTACAATACAACCCGAAAGGTCCATGAAATCATGTACAGTAGCTAAAACATAGGATGAATTGTTTCTTTTAATGTTGTTTTCTGAAGTTATTCTCCCTCACTTTAAAACACACACACACACACACACACCTTTCTCTCTGACGTGAAGGTCCTCCTCTAAACCTAAGTGAGGGTGTGTGGCCACGGTGAAAGTCTTAATCTGAGTCTGACTTTCATAATCTGTTATCACTGAGCATTTGACTCGGACGTCTTCTGTCGTTTGAATCCTAAAATATTTGTAATAAGTGGTTGGTGGATTCTATCGCGGGTGTGTAGGAACTAAGATCGTTCTTCCGGATATGGCCCGGCGTCTATCGCCAGTTGTGTGTCTGTTTTGTTTTGTTTTATGGGTAAGTTTATTTTATTGTTGTTCTTATTGTTGAATCAGATATTTTCCTTATCTTTTCTAACTACCCGATTACTGCCTGTTTAAGAACGCGTACGTCTGTGAAAGTTGCAAGGTTTGAAATATATGCTTTATTTCCTTGCCTATGGTAAATTGTCCCTTTAAGGTGTATATTTGAGCAGTTTATAATTGCATGGCCAGCCATCAAAATTTGTGAATTATTTAATGCGTTTTAAAATAGGCTGTAGCATATAGATATCGGTATTTTGTCGGTAGAACAAATCGACACAACGCCGGCTAGCTCTGTAGACGGATAACTTGTTTTCACTCATGCGTATTGTGACTATACTATGGATGACAATCCGTATTTGATCATATGTAGTGTTGTACTCCAATTATTTGTGACCTGTGCAGATGTCTATCTCAGTCTCATAGCAACAAGGCTAGAAAAAAAAAAACTTTTAAATGTTGCTTATTTCAAATGGAATTGACTGAAGTCTCCCATTCATATTTAATTCACCATTCCCAGTTGTGCAGTTATTGTATAGTAGTAAAGGGTGCTGGCCTAAACTGTCTTGCGCATTTTTGTGGTTTACTGAGCATTCTGTGTAGCATTTTGTTTTCTCTAATTTACATGTCTAATTCGACCTAAGAGGTAATAATCATGACCTTCATAACAAGTGTATTAACTGAGATTTTGGAAAGTATTTATTCCATTAATATGTCATATACGTGGACCCTTCAGTACTAGGGTGCGTGGATGCATGCTTTATTTAGCTTGTAGGAGTAAACATTTTTATTTTTTTTGAGAAATTCTAAAGGAACCTTGAAAACGTATTACAAGACAAGTTCTAAGAGGTTTCTATGATATGACTAAATTATTCATGTGTTGCAATAAACTGTTTTTCAATCCTACAGTGTTGTATGACAAGATCTTGATGTTTGTGTTTCCATTAATGGGGTTTTATAGTCATATAGTCACCTTTTGTCTGAATTGCCGTATAATTTATGGCATAAAAGTGCATGTATTCCATGTTACGTGCTTGTTTATGCCTTATCCATCTGTAACGGGGTCTGAATAAGGTAATTTTGAATTAGATGGCATGTCTGGCCCTAATGAGTCTGATGGTATGTTGGTAGGTGGAATGTTTAACAATATAATTACTGGCAAGCTAAATATGTAAATTAACTGTTGTTACCATTCTCAATAAAGGTAAACAAATAAATAAGTAAAACAAAAATTTCACCACAGTAGCCATTAATACCCATAGTAAAATATGCTAAGAACCAGCAAATTACAAAACCAATCATTTCAAACATTAACCATTTAAGCATTTCATCAAAATGACATATTTGGTTGTTACTGTCTTCACTACCAGACACATTACCTTTGTTGTTTTTTATAATGCAGAACATTAAGACAATTTTATTCACTTGTTCTTATCAGCACGAAAAACTCTGCTTAGTAATCTCTGTGGCTGTCAAGTCTGCCAGCAGGCATCTGCAAGACTTCTCGAATAGCACACGGGCTGAAAGGGTCTCCATGGGCGACCAGTACATCCGAACTGGTTGTTTGTACCGCAGTAATGCTGCTTCAGCAGTTCCTCAGTAGGGATTCAGTCACACTGGTCCTTGAACATGTCAGTGTGCCGTGTTCATATTAGCTGAGGGAAAAGTTTGGATGGGAGGAGCTAATATTGCCGTAGTTTCTTACCTGTGGGTTTTTCCCACAGGCCCGTGCAAGCTCTCAGGACGGCCGCCATTTTGTAACTTCCCTGTTGTATCAGCAGAGGTGTGAAATGTGTGCTGTTGCAAATAGAAAGAGTTCTTCCCATGATATGAGTCAATGTTTACTTTTGCAGCATAGAGCTTGATTCTAAATTAGGAGCATATTGATTTTTCTTTTGAACTACTTTGTGTTTAGTAGATGCAGGATGATCAGTTCCTATATTATTGCCTCAGACGGCAGAAAAAAAGAACACTGTAAACATGCATGATTGATCTGCATGATGGTTTCACAGATTTATGTGTGTGTGTATATATATATATATATATATATATATATATATATATATATATATATATATATATATATATATATATATATATATATATATATATATATGTGTGTGTGTGTGTGTATGTAAACCAGTCATACAAAACTATATAAAACTGATTTAAAACTACATAAGCTGCATTAATAAGCTGGTCTTTCTTTGTGTCTTTCCCCAGAGTGTGTTTAAAGCAGCAGATGTTTCTGTAGCTCTACACAGGCAGAAGAGAGAATGGGTTGTCCCACCTAAAATTCTGGAGGAGAATGTGGACTATACCAAAAGCGGACCTATTGCTAGAGTGAGAATGCTCTCATTATGTAATTCTTGCTTTCTGCTGTTTGACTATTATGTAGCAAAATACACTGTTGAGTAGGTAACAACTATTCTCCTGTCCAGTGACTTTATTTTGTAGATTTGGTCAAGCCTGACAACATTAATTTTGACAGATGTTATCGCAAATATTTTTGAATGTGCATTTCAGATTCGCTCAGACAAGGAGGAGATTGGCAGGTTGAGATACTCCCTATCGGGTATTGGAGCTGACATGACACCCTACAACTTGTTTGTAGTGGACGCTTCCACAGGCGAAGTGCGAATAACTGGGATCCTGGATCGAGAGGAAATTGCCCAGTACAATGTAATTTTAATCAGGGTTAAGAATCACTGTGAACTATTAACAGAGGTATTTGACATGATCGCAGTGCTGATAATGACAGTAACTGTTTCATTGACTTTTGCAGATCTCTGGAAAGGCTACATTCGTTAATCGTACTGAGGCAGAGAATATTATTCAGTTGAGGATAAAGGTGAAAGATCAGAATGACAATTCACCCATCTTCCCCACGGATATTTCACCAGGCTCTGTGTATGAACTCTCTGCTTCAGGCAAGTCCCTAACACATTAACCCCTCAGTACTCTGTAAGTACTACCCAAATGTCCTAAATATCTAAGGGGATAAAGCGGAGAAATGAATACTGATAGCTATGATTGTTAGTAACTCTAATGAAATCTTCAGACTCCTCCGTGATGACTATACGAGCAACTGATAGGGATGAGCCTGGGAACATCAACTCTCAGATTTTATATGAAATTATCAACCAGGAGCCTGCAGGGAAGAGGATGTTCAAGATCAATCGTAACGGTGAAATACGGGTTAGTGGCTCTAACCTAGACCGAGAGGTGAGAAAACACATGCAGTCCTACCAAATTTTGGTGTACAAACTCACCTAGGAGTTCAATGTATAAAAAGATAATAAAAGAGATCATTCAGATGTTTGACTGTTGTTAATGCTATAAAAACAAAGTAAAGAAACGACCGTGCTGTATTGTATTCACACAATTATAATTTCATGATGAAACCTACTTAGGTGAACCTTATTTGAATATTGCAGATCTAATTAATTAGTGCAGCCTGTGCTATGATTATGTAGTCGTACGGAATTTCAACAAAACCTTCAGTTCCACAAATGACTATTAAATAAACCAAAGTACAGAAGTCAGTGGAATATCTCATTAGAGAAAACAATTTCTCTGCAGGCTAATGACCGGTATGCACTCACTATAAAAGCTTCAGATCTCAATGGGGCGCCAGGGTGCCTCACAGGAACGGCGAGAGTCATCATCAACATCCTAGATGTCAACGACAACATTCCAACACTGGAGAGAGAATCTGTAAGCAAGGCCGAGTCCAACAGCTAGATTCCTATTAATGCATTTATTGCTATCGTGAAGGCAGCCTAAGACCTTATGTGAGACATGGAAACGCAGGACACGGAAACGCAGATAACAAAGCCATTTTTTCCATTCCATGTCTGTTTTTTCCTTGTATGCAGTACGAATGCAGCATTGAGGAGAACACAGAAGACTTAGAGGTGATGAGAATTAAAGCCAAGGATCTGGATTTGGTAGGCACGGAAAACTGGCTAGCCAAGTTCTTCATTGTCACAGGCAACGAAGCAGGACATTTTAGCATTTACACTGACCCAAACACCAATGAGGGAGTCCTGGTGCTCAACAAGGTAGAGAGATCCCCCCCCACCACACTCCTCCAAATTGTCTCTATACTCATCTGTGAGATTATCTCACTAATGGACGACGAATATGCCAATTTTCAAGACATTATTGACTGTATTATAGACATTTTTATTTCTTGCACCCCAATAATCAACAGCAGTCTGCCCCAGCATTAAGCTATACATTGGAGTCACAGAGCAAGAGTGACCTGTTCCTTTTGCTTTCAGGCTGTGGATTATGAGGAAATCAAAAATATGAATCTGGGCCTTGCTGTGTCCAATGTGGCACCTTATCACCCCTCAGTGGAGGGGGGTGCAGGGACAGTCTCAGTGGTGGTGTCACCAGGAGGAGCCGGAGATGGTACTGGTGCTGGTGGAGGAGCTGGAGCAGGGGCAGGTGGAGGTGGTGGAGCAGGGGCAGGTGGAGGTGGAGGTGGAGGTGGAGGTGGAGGTGGAGGTGGAAGTGGAAGTGGAAGTGGTGGAGCAGTGCCAGGAGCGGCTGTTGTAGGTATCCCAGGAAGTCCAGGACATCCAGGAAGCCCAGGAAGTCCAGGTGGTAAACTTTACAATGTGAATGTCAATGTAAAGAACCAACCTGAGGGACCTGTTTTCAAACCCAAAGTGAAAGCAATTCCCATTTCTGAAGATGGAAAGATGTTTGACATAACAAAGATTATTGCTAAGTACCCTGCTATCGATGGGGATACAAAGTTGCCTGCTGAGAATGTCAGGTAAGTTCATGTTAGAAGTTGTTCCATAGCTTGTACTAGTAGGTCTTTTTTCTGTCATACAGTTTAATATACAACTGATTCTTCTTTTTTCCAGATATGTTAAAGGCGCTGATCCAGACAACTGGTTGTCCATTGATGATAAAACTGGTGACATTAGATTGAACAAACTTCCAGATCGAGAATCCCCACACCTGAAGAATGGAACATACACTGCCAAGATCCTCTGTATTACTCAAGGTAATCTAGCTCTTTATATGCAGTAGTAATTCAGAAAAAAATGTCATACTTTTATTCCCTTTACCATCTACCCTCTTACACATATACCTTTCTACTTTTCACATATACCTTTTCTATATGCTTTTCTATTAACATATATTCAATCAGTAACACACCAAACTAGTTACATTGTACATATATGAAAAAATAAGTGTGGAAAATATCAGTGATTAATGAATTAATGCTTTGATTTTTATACTTTTATATTTGGACTAAAAGTATATTCAGCTTCATACTCTGTTCCAGTGAAATAAAGCTGTTTGTGGCTGTTTTAAATAAGCCAATGTTGAGGACACACAAATTTGGGCACACCATTTTTAGAAAAACTGTGGCAGTACAGTTATAGGTTCACTAGGGGGAGATATAGTTCTGTTCTCTGCTAGTACTGTTGAATTTGGTTGCAAATGCAGATAAAGGGCTATTGCAGAGACACAACTTGCAATGCAGGGGAAGTCATTCTTAAAATTCAAAAAAGGATTATAATAGGAAGGAGAACAGATCAGGCAATAAATACATTTTTAAAATCAAATTATATATTTACATCCCATTACAATTCCATTTTCACAAGCTGTCTACACTATAAAATGTATTGATAGACTGTAGGAACACTGGAGTTATTAACAGGCAGCAGAAATGGAGACAAAAACATCAAAACGTATCTTGTTACAAATTACAAATATTTGCTGTAATGTGACATTTGCAAATATCAAATGTATCAAAATAAAATACAGAATACTGGTATGAGAAATATTTAGTTGAAATAGTTTATAATTTGAAAGATGAGTTCTGTTAATTTCCCACATTATAGTTATCTGAAGTGGCCAATCAGGATTTCTTGGTGGTGGCAGGCTGCAAATTCGGGGTTCTGGGTCGTTTCACGGACTTTTTGAATGAACAGTCATGTGACATGCAACTGAACGGAACAGTTAGGCCACAGTGATGCAATAGTACTTTCTGATGACTGTAAGACTGGGATCAGGCAGATGCCTTTTATGAGCGATAAATATAAGTGAAATGAATGGAGTAACAAGCATCTAAGATCTTCAACAGTACAAGAAACCATTTGAACGAGTGCAAAAGATACAAAACTGTAACGCGTGTGGCCCGAGTGCCGAAGGGTGTGGAGCAGGACGCACAGACTTCCTCGACAAGGACGAACATTTAATCGAAACCTATAAACACAACGGCACTCGCACGTATTACAAACAAGGAACATGAAACGGTGAACAATCAGCAGACACGATAAACAGGAATACATGTAATAACAACGAGGCTACATTAACAATAAGCAGCAATCCTCCACATTATGACGAGGGTTTAAATACATAGACAAGACGAGGTACAGGTGTGTGTAGGCGTGGCCACACACGAGGATCCTCCCACTTTACGTGGCGGGCCAAACCACGTGTCTCGCGGGAGGCGAGTGCACACAATTTGTTTTCAAATTATTTTGTTACAAATGACTTCTTAATTTTTTTTTGTCCAAAATGGAAATGACAAAATACCCAAAAGTACTACATATTTTAAATACATTTAATTGAAATGCTGCCCATCTGTCAGGTGGAGACTAGTTGCTAGTTGCTCTTACAAATAAATCTTTCCGGACATTATTGCATTATTTGTCGAGTGATTTTGTATCCAAGTTAATATATATATATATATATATATATATATATATATATATATATATATATATATATATATATATATATATATATATATATATATATATATAATTAAATAGGTAATAATAAAAATATCAATTGTTCTTACACATCATTCCTGACATTTTGTCAGTGTTAATGCTTGGGCTTTTCACCCATTATAAATAGATTTTTTCTAACTAAAAGACCACAAATAAACGATTCCTTTTGATCTCTTATCATAGACATTCCCTCAAAGACTGCTACAGGCACCATCGCCATCCAGGTTGAGGATTTTAATGACCACTGCCCAAGACTGACCAGCCTTGTACAGGACATGTGCACCATACAGGGAGCGCTGTATGTTTCTGCCATGGATGAAGACCCTCCACCCAATGGCATTCCTTTCACCTTCTCCATTGTTCCAGAAAAAACCCAGGGAAAATGGAGCATTGAGCACTTAAATGGTATGTGGTGGTCTGACCAAGCATTCAGGGAAAGGGGTTATAGTTCAGTTTAGGGAAGAATTTAGTAAGTCTTTACTTACCAAAATTTTCTTCTTCAGAACGTTTGTCCAGTATTCAAATGCGCAAGTTGCTAATCGAGACAAATCTGTTTAGGCAACTTGCCCCTTTCTGATATATAGTTACACATGTACTTACAGTGATGCTGTTGTCGACAATGTTACTGTAGATACAACAGCCATTTTGAGGACCCAAGAGACTCTGTGGCCAGGGCCTAAGGAAGTGACAGTGCAGGTGCATGACCAGCAGGGGCTGTCATGTCCAGAGCCACAGGTGCTAAAGGTGGACGTGTGCACCTGTGATATCAGTGGCCATTGCTCTCCGGATGTACGTAAACTGAAGGGCTCAGTACTTGGTGGTGCAGGGATCAGTCTGATCCTCCTGGGACTTCTCATGCTATTACGTGAGTTTCGCTTTATGTCTGGTTGTTTACAGTAGAGGATACTGAACCTACAGATTTTAAAATAGGTGATATTTTAGTATATCTAACAAAGTGAAGTTCTTTAGCCTAAGTAAAGTGAAGAATATGCAGAATGTAATAAAAGTCTGTATTATTTCTCAGGGAACGCGTAAGATGCTGGACACTTGAATTTATTCCTGTATCACTTTGTTCGTGTGCTGATCTACTCCCATAGTACAAATAACTGATTGGAAATGTAATTACACAGTTACTTGTCACCATGCTTTAGCTCAGATGTATGAATCTGCTTGCCTCTACAGTCATCCCACTCTTGCTGTTGTCCTGCCAATGTGGAAAAGCTGGTTTCGGAGGAGGCTTTGCCGATATGCCCTTTGACACCAAAGAGCACCTGATCTCCTACAATACAGAAGGGCAGGGAGAAGACCGGGTAAGACTGCAAACTCAGCTTCTCCTGGTCACCCTCAGTCCCAATCAGTTACTCCCATTTGTGGGATGAATAATGAAACTGCTAAACTCCTAAGCCATGTGCAGTCTAATCTATGGCCAAACATCCTTCTAACTGCTTTTGATCTTTCTTTTGACAGGATGTGCCTTTATACATCAGACCAGGAACTGATGCAACAGATGTAGGTGGCTGCACAGAGAATGGCCATTGGATGAATGGCCAATTCATGAATAACCAATGGGTGACTAACCATTTGGGGATTAACCAAACGGTGACTGACAGGACAAATATGGCCTGGAAAGATGATGGATTGGCCCTTTCTGAACAATTCTTGAATCATTACTACTCAGGGGTAAGTTGATATTTATGAGCAAGGAGCCAATACATAACCAGAGTCTTACATTCTCCAAGGCAAGAAAGTTAACATAGGAGCTGGAGGAAGACAGCATTGCACGGCTTTATATTTCATACAGTTGTAATGTATCAGTCATACAGTTGCAATTCATTGAAGCAGAATGCTATGTCCCTTCCAGACGAGTTTGACACCTCTAGAGTTTTATATATGGTAAAGGACAATGTAGAGTGCATCCTCCATTCTAAGTTAGATCATTTATTTTTAAATAAAGTTTTAAAGTTTATTTTTCTTTATGTGTTCTGCAGAAGTGTCAGGAGCTAGATAGCACTGCCATGAACTCGTTGCTGGTGTACAACGAGGAAGGTCGTGGGTCCCCTGCAGGTTCTGTGAGCAGCTTGAGCTTCCTTGACTCTGGCAATGATCTGGAGTTCCTTAATGACCTCGAGTCAAAGTTTACCACTCTTGCTGAGATATGTGGAGGGACAAAGTTCATGACAGCCATCTCAGCTCCTGCTCCTGCTGCTGCTGCTGCTGCTGCTCCTACTCCTACTCCTGCTCCTGTTCTTGCACCTCCTCGTCCAAGACCTACTATAGAAGCAGTCTCTACAAACATCAACACCATCAATGCTGTTAACACCACCAGCACTGTCAACACTGCCAGCGCTATTAGCGCACATGCCAGACCCGCCCAGCCTTCATCTGTGCATGTGGAGAGGAATGTGGTGGTTAACGACAGCCATACTTCGATAGTGACCGATGCGACACCGGCCCAGACTGTGCTGGTGCAACAGCAGCCTTTGTACTACGTGGTGGAGCCACAGGTCCCCAGCACCGTCCTGCTGACCGAGAGGCCTGCCGTCGGCCTGGGGCAGGGCATGTATGTGCTGAACGGGGCCGAGGGGGTTCTGGTTCAGGGCTCTGTTGGAGCCCAGAACACAGGCCTGCTGCGGTCAGCTAACCTGTCTGGATCGCAAGTGCTGTTGGTGGAGAGGGGTGCACAAGGTGGACAGATCCTCCAGGGCACACTGCAGCGAGGAGGGCCCACTAGCTCTCAAGGTCTGCTGCTAGTGGAGGCGCAGGGTGGCTCTGTGATAGATGGAGCCTTGAAGAGAGGTTTTACTACAGCTGGTGGGTTGCACGTGGAAGGGGCGGGGGGGTCATCGGGAATTGTTCATGGCTCGCAGCAGAGGGGCATGACCACCAGCTCATGGTCACAGAGTGAGACTGTGGGATTGAATGGAAATTCGTACCAGGTAAGCGGACTTCCAACCTCACGGAAAGTTGTCATCCAAGAAAAGAAGGTTGTATCAAGTCAAGGCAATCTGTAATGATATGTATAACATCTTGAAAAAGAGAATACAGTAACTCCAGTTGTTTGAGGTAATGTTGTAAATGCATTACTATAAGATTCAATTTTTTATGTTCAGAGGGGTTTTTTAGCTTTGTCTACCTTGATTACACTGCAAACATTATATACACTTGTCTACCACTGGAAAACAACATTCAAGACTTTGGTTTGAAAACAATACATCCTAAGTGTTTATTTGTAACACTTTCACATAATTGATATAGGTTCTGATTATAGTTTTGTTTTGTTTTGTTTTTTTGGAATGATTTGTTACAATTTGTTCTTGAATTTAGCTTTTTTTGGGTTGGTTGTAATTTAGTCTATGCGATTTTGCAAATGTCATACTGCAAGTAATAGGGATTAACTTTAAAAAGGTTATATGTAGACTACCTTGGAAATTATTACATTTTCTACTTCCTCCAAATGATCTGCAGTGTCAGTATTCAGCTCTTTGATCCACAGTAACAGAGGTGTTTTCAGGTAAAATTCAGAAACATGTCAAAAGGCAGAAAAATTGACTAGGCAATGTTAGTATTTGAGTTTAGTCCAGCACGTATGAGCTCTACTACTGTGTACAGACAGAACATAGCAAGTCCTGTGTGTTTTAAAACAGAGAAATCCTACCATTGTATGATGACTCTCATCCCCCATGCACTTTGTGAAAGACACAAGCGCTTTCATTATTGTTTTGCTTACATTTGCTATTATGAGGAATAGGTGACTGTCTTTTAGTTGTTGTTTTTTAGGTTTCTTATGAATTTGGGTGTGGTTCTTCTGTAATTAAGTGAAATGAAAAGTGGAGTCATGAAAGGGTATGGAAACACCAAACATTATTTGGATATCTCACTAATGCAGTAGTGGGAGTAACAAAAATACAGTTTCATGTCAAAGTATTTTAAAGGCTCGGCAGGGCTTAAAGATGTTTTACAACTAATTCACTGCAGAGCTTCATTCTTTCAGACACTGTTCAAATGTTTTGATGTTTTTGTGGTGTATTAAACCACTCTTCAACAACAGCAGATCTCCCCATTTGTTGACCTGGTGGGAGCTGATAATGAGGACTCTCAAAAGAAGAAACCCTTCAAGATGTAAAAAATTACGATCACATCATGTTATGTTTGTTCATTCCTCCAGCAACTAACATTTGCACGCATTACATAATGTGCTTTTTAATTATAATTTTGTTTACAGGTGGCTTCTGAGTTGTAGCCCTATTCTAAACATTATCAATCTGACGATGAATGGTTTTGAATTTAAATGGGTCTTAAAAGTAATTCTGAGGTCAATTTATAAACCAAGGTTAAGTGTTTTTACAGACTCTATTTTTGATGTCTTTCATTATATTGTAGCATGTCCCACTAATACTTAAAATTCTTTTGTTTGTTTGTTTTTTGCTTGTTTTTGTCCACCACCTGGTTAGATCCTAAGCTATTCGGTCTTTTTTTACAGTGTTAATTTGTTTTAAATATTAGATTTTACTGAGTTATTTTACACTTTGTCTTGGTTTTGCCATGCCCCATGGTTAAATTAGAACTGGATTATCTGGATTCCAAAGCCTGTTGCTGTTTCTAAACCACATTCAACTGTTACACGCCAAAAGTCAAGCAATGCTAAACTTGAAACACAAAGACATGTGAAAATCAGATTTAATGGCTTAGCTGATCCATAGGTGATTAATGAAGATTCAAACTGTGGAGAAATTGGTATTCATGTATTAAATTAAACAAAACACAAGAGTAATGTATGGTTTATCATTTTTATGCTTTAGTTCTTGTTTTTGTAGCACTGCAAAACATTCTGTCAAGATAATGACGTTTCCATTTTAAGGGACTGGATGTGCTCTTTAAGCAGCCATTTTTCTACCAGAGCGCCAAAAGTGTGGCTGTTGGACTTGTTCCACATAGATAATTATTTTTTCTCATTTACTCAAATGTATAACACCAAAAACAATAAAGTATGATTGAAATAAGATCTTGTTGATACAGTAATATTGGCTTTATTAATCTACTTATGCCTTCTGGCTAATTAGATGGGCTTGACAGATTTCGCTTTTGATTGCATTTGTTTAGACATGTATATCACAATATTTCAAATTATGAGAAATTTTAACTTTTACTACCTTAACTATAGAAAAAACGCATTTCTCTGAGTACAAAGCATATTTTTCTTTATTTATAAAATAAAGATTTCTTAGTTTACTCCCTTGTGAGGATAAAATTGGAGGTGACCATAATATCTGTTGCTTGTATTTATAATTTACTTTATTTTATTTCCCTGGCATGATTTACAGAGCAGGTGTCTACACACAATTCTCTTAAATTAAATGTTAAAAAGGCTGAATAATATTTAACTAATTCCACAATCACACAAGTATAATTCATTCAAATGTTTACCTGCTCATCACCTGAGATGAAATGGTGCAATGCTTGCTATTCCGGTGTGAGCCAAAACTAAACATGCATTTGACCAAACTAATTAACAACATCCGCTCACATTGTAAGTAGTATATAATTATGGAACGCATACTTCAAGACTAAGAAACCTACTGGTAAAGCATTTCTGTTGAACTGTTCCCTGGAATGTGGTTTAGTCAGGGCTGTAGTGCCACATACACTTCTCTAGAATAACCTTTCATCATTAAAATGTTTTAGGTGTAACCCTTCGTTTTTGTTTTATACATCAAAGCACAGTATAGGCAGTTTGTGTAGAATTATTAAAAATATATATATATATGCAGTGGGAAAAAAGAGCTGAGCTTTGAATGAGGAATGTAAAGGAGAGTGGTGAAGAGATTGTGTCCCATAACCTGGGGAACATGACACTGAGAGATGCACCTTCAGCGGTGACCAATATGAATTTTGGGAAAGGCAAAAGACTTCAGAGGGCCTGGGTGTTCTGGACAAGGATGGAAGTACAGCCATTAATGTGAGGTTTGGAAGAAAGTGTGCCTAGGTTACAGACTGCTGCTGAAGATTTTTACAGTGACACCATCTAAGCTGATTGAGAAGTGAGTGAAATTTGTAATGTAGGCTAATTAATACAATTTCGGTTTTAGCAGTGTTTAGTTTCAGAAAGTTACTCTTCACCCATTGTCCGAGGTCTTGAATACAAAATATTAGGGTAGAGGTTGACAAGGTAGAGATGGGGCTGACATAGATCTGAAAGGCTATTTTTTAAATAATTCAGTTTTTTAATTTTGGTAAAAATTTGGTAAAAAGTTAAATTAATATTTAATATTAGTGCCCTATGCAAACTTGCACAGAGCAACTTTAACTCCAAGACTATGAAGTAGTTTTTATACTCAGACTATTTGTCCTTTGGTACATATGAACTTTGTCTCATTTTATTGCTGCCATTTCCTAATATGTTTATTGTGCTCTAACTTATGTTTACTGAACTCATGCGCTTGTTACAGTGAAGAAAAACAATACCTGCCATACACTTTTATTTTGGGCATTTCTCTGTCTGTTTATGTACTGGAGAACAAGCACTTCCTCATACCAAATCAATTCCTAAGAAGTTCCAGAGAAAATATAAAGGTGCCTTTATATAGTTACCAAGAAACACACACCTGCACCATACCCATACGCACGGACGGGACATTACAGGTCATGCAATAGTTCGAATGCCACATGGGTTACATATATACACGATCTTTTTGAGGGCTCCAGTCATAACTGTTTTGTCTTAGCTTGGTTTTCTTTTAGCTTGTTTCTGGAACACTAATGTGGATGATGTCCTGCTCTTCACTGAGCCAGGTTCTGATCCTCTTCTTGGCTGTAAAGGTAAGAGAAAATTTACACAACTCATGATTTTGATGTCAGGATTAGGATCTTCACAAAGTAAATACACTTTGTGTACAACTGATATGCAGTGTTATCTGTACAGTCTTTTTCCTTGGTAAAATCTAATCTAAAATCTAATATTTTATAACAATACAACTACTTTTTTTGCAAAGATGCAGAATACAAAGAATATTTTTGTGAACATTCGACATTCCAACATCTGGACTTTTGAACCCTCATTTCTTACATAGTCTAAATTGTTCCAAAAGTTGAAATTATTTAGTCTTCTTCCATTTACAAATAGAAACCAATCCATGTGACTGCTGTTGCTGTGGGGGTTTTGTGTCAATTGTACATGTGAATTCCATTTACATTTACAATTACGGCATTTGGCAGACGCTCTTATCCCCGAGTGACTTACAAAAGTGCTTTGTTATTCATCATTAAGTCAATAAATAACAATACCTGAAAACAGATATTCAATCCTTTTTCCTGCAAGATGCTTACCCTGCATTACTCCAGTTTTGCATTACGTACCACCACAACCTGGGAACAGACGCGTGAATATTTAGAGGCAGAAACAAAGCTGAAAATGTGACAATGATCGCAATATTGCTTTTATTCCAGTCACAATTGCTCTTTGAAACAAGACTGGTGCTGGGATACCGCCAGTCACCTCGGGAAACTAGCTGCAGCAGACTACACAGTGTACGGACTCACACTGATTGTGTGGGGTTATTTTATGGGTTTTCAACATTTATGTATGTTGTATACTATGTCTGTTTGTTCCATTTGGGAATAACTAGATGGATCCTAGTTTTACATTGTAACAGTCAGACTAGAACAGAACTAGAACAGAATGTGTATTGACTTGGCATGTATCGCAACAGGGAGCCTTTAGTCATACTGCAGCATGTGGCCATGTGTCATTTTTCCATACTTATGTCCAAGTGGTAATCAGGGTTTTTAAAACCATCTACAAAACCACAAATTCACACTGCCTGATATCTGAACTAATACATTTAAATATACAAGTTACAGTTAATAGGAGGGGCAAGTCCCTGTTATCAGTTTGTTATCAGTGTGCAAGGTTTCCAGAGGAACAGAAAGTTCCAGACAGAGATCCTTAATCAAAGTACTTAAACAAATATAGTGTCCGTGTGAGTGTAATATACAGACATTAATCCATATACAGTGCTTTTAACAGTTTTAACAGAATGCAAAACATGATGATTATACCTCAGATATAATGGAGTTAAATAGGCAATAACCAAGCTGAAACAGTCCTTAACAATTTGTTTTGTCTCAGGTCCTGATTGCTCCAGTACACTGCCAGAAGCAGAGAAGGAGCCAGCGACTCAGGCGGGAATGGGTGATCCCTTCCATCAAGCTTTGGGAGAATAAGAGATACACTTTAGATGATAACATTGGCAGAGTAAGACAACCACGATCTGTAGTATGGTCTGTGTCCAGGTGTGGCTTACCACTGATCACGGAAGTGTTGTTACAGAACAGCTGGATAGTTCAGTTTCCAGGTTAAAAAATTATAAAACAAAATAAATATCCATAGAATTTTGGCCTAAGCACCAAACTTTGCTTATTAGGGTGGCATCTTGGTGACACAAAATTGTGGCAAGACTTTTACTTTTTGGGCCAGAATCTCTTACCACAGTTAATGATTTCACAAGTACTATCACAGTTACAGGTATTATTTCTAGTATTAACAAAGAATATAGGAATGTAAATTAAAACTGTAAATCTTTATTGTAGATTTTTACATCTAAAATGTAAATCTAAATCTAAAATGTAAATCTTTGCACAGATATATGTTTTACTGTGTAATTGTGTTTCCATGGAATCTCTTTTAGATCCTCTCAGATATGAGTGTTGACCTGTACTACACACTGAAGGGTCCAGGCGCTGACCAGCCACCCTATAATTTATTTCTGGTGGACAAAAACGGAAATGTTCACGTTACAGGCATTCTGGATAGAGAGGAAATACCAGAGTACAATGTGAGGACAGTACACAAGAAAACACATGCACACTCAAAACAGACACACAATACGCACACCTAGCTTCAGTTATAACCATGGTTCTTTCTTTTCACAGCTTGTCGCAAATGCTTGGTTTAGAAATAACACCATCGCTGAAAAAAACATGAATTTATTCTTTAAAGTACTTGATGAGAATGATAACCCACCAGTGTTTACTGAGCCAGAGCCAGTGAGCATTTATGAAGGCAGTCCTGGTGGTGAGTGCACTTCTCCTAGTACCATTTACGCACCTGGAAACGACTTAGGTACAGCACAAACGTTTGATGGTGCCACCATCTCCTACAACACTGAAGGATGTGGGGAACAAATAACACACAAGTTTCCTTGACAATTCCAAATTTTTATTTATTTTTTATGGGGAGAATGTCCATTGAGAGTGTTTGACCTTGATTTTATAGTTCATGTTTCTTTACTCACAGGTACGTTTGTAACTCGCATAATTGCGACAGATGCAGATTTGCCGGGATCTCTTCACACAAAGATATCTTACAAAATAATCAACCAGGATCCAGATAATGGGAAGCTCTTCTTTACCATTAATAAACACTCTGGAAATATCTACGTAAAGGACTCATCACTTGATAGAGAGGTATTTATTTTTAATCATTTTGTGTATGTAACTGCACTCTTTCTGCAAGCACACTGAGGTGCCATTACACTAACAACCTGCTTGTAAACACACTTAAATGTGCTTATAGATGTTCCTGCCATGTATGCTAGCCTTTTTATCCCATTCTAGCACTTAACCTATATTCAATGTTTCTCATCAGACCCAAAATTCTTATGTTCTGACCGTGAAGGCCACTGATATGGATGGTGATGAAAATGGCAACTCTGCAACAACCACAGTACAGATCAATCTCTTAGACATTAATGACAACATGCCCACTTTGGACAAGGATGAGGTTGATTATTTTTCATATTGTTAGCAGTTTCAGATTTTGATACTATTACAATCTCTTGCAATCTCTACAATCTCTAGCAAATCACCACTGTTTTTGTTATATTCTTTCTTATACAATATACATTCTCTATTTCTGCTTACAATTATGAATATATGTATATGTATAAAGTTATTTTATTTATATATTTTTCAACTGATTATACCGTAAGAAAAAAAAATTATTTGAACAAAAGATGTTGAAATCAGGTGCCATCTCACAAATTCCCGTTATCACAAATGGAAGTGGGTATAATAGGTGATATTTTCTTATTAAGTATGTAGTGTCTGTCGATGAGAACATGGCTGATGCAGAAGTTCTGCGTATCCCGGCTATGGACAAAGATGAGGAGAGGACAGACAACTGGTATGCCATATTTCAGATTGTCTCAGGAAATGAGGATGGATATTTTGCCTTTAAAACGGACCCAAACACAAATGAGGGAATCCTGTATGTAGTCAAGGTTTGTCCATACCTTCATCCTTGAGTTGAGGTCTTTTAAAAAAGACAATGGCCGAAAGTATGAGCAGAATTAAGGAATGTTAAAAAATGCTATTTTCAGTCATTACTGAATAAATGTTACATTATGTACTGACAATTTAAACTTACCATGTATTATCAATTTTGTCTTGATCTCTTCTGTAGCCTATTGACTTTGAGACTGCCCCTAATCTGCAGTTGGGTGTGATGGTTGAAAATAAAGCCCCTCCAGGGCTAGGAGGAGGGGTGGGATCAGGGGGCGGGGATGGTGCTGGAGGAGGAGCTCCTGGTACAGGAACAGGCAGTGGAGTGGAAGGAGCAGGTGGTTCAGGAAGCAGACCTGGAAAACCTAGCACTGGATTTACCAACACAGGCCTATTAAAGCAGAAGATATATTCTTTGAAAGTCAACGTGAACAATAAGCTGGAGGGACCTAAATACAATCCAAAAACTAAACATCTATCTATGTCAGAGAACAATAAGGGCAATTCCATTCCAAGGGTTATTGCCACTTACCCTGCCATAGATGGTGACACGGGCAGAAATGCAGAAAATGTCAGGTTAGAATTTATCTGAATTCTAGATTTTCAGGAATTTACTTTATGCATCAAAATTCAAATAAATGCACTAGACCATTTCAATGAATGGAACCAGTTCAGATTATTCAAAAGTAACTCTAATTTACATAATAGCAACACAGCTTGCTATAGTTTATTATACCATATCTTGCCTATGAATTTTTTAACATGTACCTAATTTATTTTTAGATATGCTAAAGGTTATGATCCTGCAAACTGGCTAGCCATTGATGAACAAACAGCTGAAATCACACTGACTAAGGAACCAGACCGAGAATCAACTTATCTCATCAATGGAACCTACTATGCAAAGATCCTCTGTCTAACAAATGGTAAATGGTGACTGTAAAATTCTAAGCATTTGAAGCACTAATCCTTAGGGTAATGTAAAAGAAAATTAAGATTGGATAAAGTTTATCTAAAGATAATAAATACATTTTTCTCTTTGATCTCTTATCATAGACATTCCCTCAAAGACTGCTACAGGCACCATCGCCATCCAGGTTGAGGATTTTAATGACCACTGCCCAAGACTGACCAGCCTTGTACAGGACATGTGCACCATACAGGGAGCGCTGTATGTTTCTGCCATGGATGAAGACCCTCCACCCAATGGCATTCCTTTCACCTTCTCCATTGTTCCAGAAAAAACCCAGGGAAAATGGAGCATTGAGCACTTAAATGGTATGTGGTGGTCTGACCAAGCATTCAGGGAAAGGGGTTATAGTTCAGTTTAGGGAAGAATTTAGTAAGTCTTTACTTACCAAAATTTTCTTCTTCAGAACGTTTGTCCAGTATTCAAATGCGCAAGTTGCTAATCGAGACAAATCTGTTTAGGCAACTTGCCCCTTTCTGATATATAGTTACACATGTACTTACAGTGATGCTGTTGTCGACAATGTTACTGTAGATACAACAGCCATTTTGAGGACCCAAGAGACTCTGTGGCCAGGGCCTAAGGAAGTGACAGTGCAGGTGCATGACCAGCAGGGGCTGTCATGTCCGGAGCCACAGGTGCTAAAGGTGGACGTGTGCACCTGTGATATCAGTGGCCATTGCTCTCCGGATGTACGTAAACTGAAGGGCTCAGTACTTGGTGGTGCAGGGATCAGTCTGATCCTCCTGGGACTTCTCATGCTATTACGTGAGTTTCGCTTTATGTCTGGTTGTTTACAGTAGAGGATACTGAACCTACAGATTTTAAAATAGGTGATATTTTAGTATATCTAACAAAGTGAAGTTCTTTAGCCTAAGTAAAGTGAAGAATATGCAGAATGTAATAAAAGTCTGTATTATTTCTCAGGGAACGCGTAAGATGCTGGACACTTGAATTTATTCCTGTATCACTTTGTTCGTGTGCTGATCTACTCCCATAGTACAAATAACTGATTGGAAATGTAATTACACAGTTACTTGTCACCATGCTTTAGCTCAGATGTATGAATCTGCTTGCCTCTACAGTCATCCCACTCTTGCTGTTGTCCTGCCAATGTGGAAAAGCTGGTTTCGGAGGAGACTTTGTCGATATGCCCTTTGACACCAAAGAGCACCTGATCACCTACAATACAGAAGGGCTGGGAGAAGACCGGGTAAGACTGCAAACTCAACTTCTCCTGGTCACCCTCAGTCCCAATCAGTTACTCCCATTTGTGAATAATGTTACTCCCATTAGATGAATAATGAAACTGCTAAACTCCTAAGCCATGTGCAGTCTAATCTATGGCCAAACATCCTTCTAAATGCTTTTGATCTTTCTTTTGACAGGATGTGCCTTTATACATCAAACCAGGAACTGATGCAACAGATGTAGGTGGCTGCACAGAGAATGGCCATTGGATGAATGGCCAATTCATGAATAACCAATGGGTGACTAACCATTTGGGGAATAGCCAAACGGTGACTGACAGGACAAATATGGCCTGGAAAGATGATGGATTGGCCCTTTCTGAACAATTCTTGAATCATTACTACTCAGGGGTAAGTTGATATTTATGAGCAAGGAGCCAATACATAACCAGAGTCTTGCATTCTCCAAGGCAAGAAAGTTAACATAGGAGCTGGAGGAAGACAGCATTGCACGGCTTTATATTTTATACAGTTGTAATGTATCAGTCATACAGTTGCAATTCATTGAAGCAGAATGCTATGTCCCTTCCAGACGAGTTTGACACCTCTAGAGTTTTATATATGGTAAAGGACAACGTAGAGTGCATCCTCCATTCTAAGTTAGATCATTTATTTTTAAATAAAGTTTTAAAGTTTATTTTTCTTTATGTGTTCTGCAGAAGTGTCAGGAGCTAGATAGCACTGCCATGAACTCGTTGCTGGTGTACAACGAGGAAGGTCGTGGGTCCCCTGCAGGTTCTGTGAGCAGCTTGAGCTTCCTTGACTCTGGCAATGATCTGGAGTTCCTTAATGACCTCGAGTCAAAGTTTACCACTCTTGCTGAGATATGTGGAGGGACAAAGTTCATGACAGCCATCTCAGCTCCTGCTCCTGCTGCTGCTGCTGCTGCTGCTCCTACTCCTACTCCTGCTCCTGTTCTTGCACCTCCTCGTCCAAGACCTACTATAGAAGCAGTCTCTACAAACATCAACACCATCAATGCTGTTAACACCACCAGCACTGTCAACACTGCCAGCGCTATTAGCGCACATGCCAGACCCGCCCAGCCTTCATCTGTGCATGTGGAGAGGAATGTGGTGGTTAACGACAGCCATACTTCGATAGTGACCGATGCGACACCGGCCCAGACTGTGTTGGTGCAACAGCAGCCTTTGTACTACGTGGTGGAGCCACAGGTCCCCAGCACCGTCCTGCTGACCGAGAGGCCTGCCGTCGGCCTGGGGCAGGGCATGTATGTGCTGAACGGGGCCGAGGGGGTTCTGGTTCAGGGCTCTGTTGGAGCCAAGAACACAGGCCTGCTGCGGTCAGCTAACCAGTCTGGATCGCAGGTGCTGTTGGTGGAGAGGGGTGCACAAGGTGGACAGATCCTCCAGGGCACACTGCAGCGAGGAGGGCCCACTAGCTCTCAAGGTCTGCTGCTAGTGGAGGCGCAGGGTGGCTCTGTGATAGATGGAGCCTTCAAGAGAGGTTTTACTACAGCTGGTGGGTTGCACGTGGAAGGGGCGGGGGGGTCATCGGGAATTGTTCATGGCTCGCAGCAGAGGGGCATGACCACCAGCTCATGGTCACAGAGTGAGACTGTGGGATTGAATAGAAATTCTTACCAGGTAAGCGGACTTCCAACCTCACGGAAAGTTGTCATCCAAGAAAAGAAGGTTGTATCAAGTCAAGGCAATCTGTAATGATATGTATAACATCTTGAAAAAGAGAATACGGTAACTCCAGTTGTTTGAGGTAATGTTGTAAATGCATTACTATAAGATTCAATTTTTTATGTTCAGAGGGGTTTTTTAGCTTTGTCTACCTTGATTACACTGCAAACATTATATACACTTGTCTACCACTGGAAAACAACATTCAAGACTTTGGTTTGAACACAATACATCCTAAGTTTTCATTTTTAATACTTTCACATAATTGATATAGGTTCTGATTTATGGTTTTTTGTTTTTTGTTTTGTTTTGGGTTTTTTTGGAATGTTTTACAATTTGTTCTTGAATTTAGCTTTTTTATGGGTTGGTTGTATTTCAGTCTATGCGATTTTGCAAATGTCATACTGCAAGTAAAAGGCGCAGGGTGCCTCTGTGATAGATGGAGCCTTCAAGATAGGTGTCACTATAGCTGGAAGGTTGCACGTGGAAGGGGCGGGGGGGTCATCGGGAATTGTTCATGGCTCGCAGCAGAGGGGCATGACTTCCAGCTCATGAGTAAGGGATTTAATGAAAATTTGATTCAGGTAAATGGACTACAAACCTCAAGGAAGGTTGACAGCCAAGATAAGAAAATTGTCTCTAGTCAAGACAATTTGTAATGATCTGTGAACATCTCTTTTACTGCATACATTATATACACTTAACTTTGGAAAACAACATTTGTATTTTTTGTACATTTGAAAATAATTTTTTTGCTTTATACTTTTACATATTGGTATTCATTAATGCTTTTATAAATGTTTTAGCAATTATTCTTGAATTTAGAATTCTTTTTACGGTTGGTTCTGTGTTAGCCTATGTGAGACCTTAACATTTTCAAGGTTATATGTAGACACCCTTGTAAATTATAAATGTTCTACTTCTTCCAAATCATAATTTGCTGTGGTAGCATTTAACTCATTGATCCACAGTAACAGAGGTTTTTTCAGGTAAAATTCATGTACATGTCAAGAGGCAGAAAATGTGAATACTGAATGTTAGCATTTGACTTTAATCCAGCAAGGCTGAGCAATACCTAACTTGGTTATGGTTAACAACGCATGTTCAATGGAGATTTAACTCACCTAATGACAAAACTTATTTGTGCTAAAGCAGTGAAGGGTGGATAAATCAGGGATCCTTCTCCAGTAAGAGTGGATCAGAAGTTGTAGTTGTTACTAATGTTTATTCTGTGCACACCTGGTTTTCAGAGTGGAACCTTATGTAAGGACGAGTATGGCTTCCCCGTGGAGAATGCAGCCTCGTCTTGATAAAGAAATCCTGGGAAACTATTATAATATAACAAATTGAAGGGGCATCTCATACCTTTAACTGTTCATCATCCTTTCCTTTCATCCTTTTCTTGCATCTTAGTCCCTTAGAAACAAGGATGTGAGGAAAAGATGCGAGGACGAAGGAATCAACGTTAAAGGGATTTACGAATTGAGCTGTTCTTGTTCACTCCATTGTCACTATCATCACCTGCTGATGACTCGATGCACGGCTGTATCTGGACTTTTACGGATCTGCCGAAACCCAAAGAGCTTATTTTGTTCTTTTGATCACACACCCACCACACACCCATACGGTTCTGTTGCACTGAGAAACACATACACACGAAAAGGACATGCTTAATGTGTGCATTTACAAACTTGCACATGAAAACCTAAATGGTAGTTATTATATCCATATGACATACAGAACAAAAAATTGAAATGCAAAATAAAGTTGACAATAAAAAAATTGAGCTAGAGACTTGGGGTGGCGATTGTGTAACCTGTCGTGAGCATACATCACACATGTGATGTGGCACACACCTGTGCCTCCTCGCTCTGCAAGCCTGCTGTCGTGGTCTCCTCGAGTTGACCAAGTGCGTTTACAGAATCGATACGTCCTTAAGCATGGTGGAGCGCGATGGATATCTGGGTCGTGACGTAGGACAGAGCAAGAAGTTACAAGATATGCCCTGAGTGCGTTGCTGTGGATAAGTAACTTACTGCACCAGTTTGTAGTTCAATTAAAATCGAAATAACGGTGCAAAGTGCAGTTATATTACCTTTTTATATATATTGGAATTATTTAAGTAATTTTACTATATTTAGGCAGATAAGATAACCAAATAACAAATAGTTGCCATACTCACTGCAGGTAAGTGAGGTTGTATTTCGTTATATTTGTTCTTCTATTTGTGCTCTCATTGTAGAGTAAACTCAACATTGTCCACAAGTGAGTGTCCATGTCTTTTTGTGAGAGGAATACCACAATAGGCTACACTAATACAGTGGTTTTTAATAAAATGGAGAGTGAAGGTATATGCATTTTGAATGCTGGAAATGAATCTATATAACATGTATGTTGAAATGCTTTCCTTATTCATGTCCTGCATGTTGTTCTTGTAAATCTAAGATGTATGAAGATGTACTTCTAATCTTTGTTGTAAATTTGAATAAAAGGCTTTATTTGAACAAATCACACTGTGTGTTTCATGATGATCCATCATGAAAGGATTAAGAAAGGGAGAAGGGTTTTGTGTGTGTGTGTGTGTGTGTGTGTGTGTGTGTGTGTGTGTGTGTGTGTGTGTGTGTGTGTTCTTTTATTGACTGTAAATAGTACTTCAGTACTGCTATTTGGAAGAGGGCACCCTGTGTTTGGATGAAAGGTTTTGTTTATGGTTTGTACCTTCTTGTTTTTCACAACAACAACAAAAAAACATTCTTAAAGTATGAAAATAGATTTCTAATGTGGTAAGGAAAATGTTTTTTATAATTGGCAATTTTTCATTCAGTATAAAATAACTGTAAAATATAACAATTTGTCCATCGTAATTATGAAATTTGTCCTTATGTATGTTGATTGGTAATTATTTTATTATGTGGGGTCAGCAGTATTAGCAGACACTATATAACTCAATCACTCCTGTAGGGCTACAAACAGAAAGCTTCTCTTCACCAGGGAAGAACTGGTGCACTGTGGTTAAAATTAATCACAGGTCACAGGTTACTTTTTCATGTTCATACAAGCACTCAGCAGCAGTTTCTTTCTCCTACTTACCAAAAGTTCAAACAATTAAGAACTATTTCTTCACATTTATATAGTACTTGTTTTCTGTTACTGCTTTGAATAGAAGTGGAAGTGTAAAATTTGAATATGACATGTAACTGACATAGTTTCTAAGAATAGTCTTCAATATTACGTTTTATATTATTATAAATTATATATATATATATCTTGGATAAATCTGTAGTTTAGCAGCTAAGCTCATTTTTGCATAAGAATTATTTACAATAAATATTTATATCAGTGTCAGTAGTAAACCCATTAACATCCTCCAGCCAGTGCTGCGTCTTGCAACTGTGTGTGGCGTTTGGCACTATAGACCCAAACATTCTACTAGACTAGCAAGAAAGTAATGTGGCGATAATGGTCTGATACTCTCCTGCTTCCTGTCTGACTGACCTCTGAAAACAGGAAACACAAAACAGAAACAGTTCACTGACCTTAAGACGTTAAACACAGCGCAAAGGTTACAAATAAACAGAACTCCATGAGTTGTATATAAGTGCAATAATGTACGATATACTGAGCTTGTCATTTTGAAATGAATGTTGGAAGCAGATGTTTTAAAAAAATAAGCCTAGCAAAAACGTTTAAGATTTGTGCTGTATTTACCTATAATTGTTACATACATTGCGTTGTATTCTATAGTAGAATCTTACATTTAGGTGAGAAAACACTTTTTCTTTTAAATATAAAAACAAAATACAATTGTTAAAACATATAAATGTGTAGCCATTATGCACTTTTTAATATTTTTAATGTTTAATCTGTTTAATGTTTAAATAATGTTGTGTCTATTTTCTAAGGCAAAGAAAAAATAAGAAAATAATTGAGGATGAGTAAGAATAAGTGAGTCAAAGACTGAACCTGTGGAGACCTGTAGCTCACTAAGCTCACTAAGTGTGTGTGTGTGTGTGTGTGTGTGTGTGAGAGAGAGATAAAAAGACATAAAGAAGAGAGTCACAGAGAAAGTGACATTTTTCTTCTTAGCAAAAAACACTTGTGAAACAAAGTTAATAAAACTATTTGTTTTCATTATTATGAAACTTGAACATTAGAAAATAATTAGACCAAAATTTCTAAGGGCTCATGACCAGATAACGATAGCAGATTTCACATAAAAGAAATATAGACAATATATCAAAAATAAATACTCAGTTTTAATATGCAATAACCACTGAGTAGACAGATATTGATTTTGTTGTAACATTATTTTTTTTTAATCTCACATTTGAATCCAAACAGAAATGTAATCCATGCAAAGGAACAAATATTCAGCTCACAGAACAATATACTGCAAAATTTACAGAAAACTGTAGGGCAATAATACCAACATGCCAGGTTTTTTCTACATATTGGGTATTTATACTACCACAAAATATGAAAAACCAGACAGTCCACTTTTTTAGCCTGTATGTCCAGTTGTCCGATATCAGGTGGAGTTCTTGAACAAGGAATACAATCATATTGATCAGTTTATTTGTCCCTACATAGGCCAGTCAAAATTTGGCAGGCAAATGAAGGATGCAGGTGGAAGAAACATTAGTGGTGAGTTTAACAGAATGGAGCTTCTGGTTTGGGCTTGTTGACGAGCCTAACCTCGTGACAATGTTTGGTGGAAGCCTAATATCATTTGAGGTTGATCTATGTATGTGTCAATGTATCCAGGAATCCAAATGATTTCACACACCATGGGAACTCTTTAAGCATTTAGTAAGGAAAGGCACACTGCATTTCTCACATTCATATGTTGTACATTTATCACATCTATGTCTACATCTATAGAAAGGTTCCCCTGTGTTTACAGACCAGTGAAATGTATCATACCTTGCTGTGCATTGATTGGCAGCTATAAGCAAAAATCTCCTTCCTGACCAATTTTCAATTTTTTTTCAATCGCTCTGTGTCATATGCACTTAACAGGTCAAGCTCAATGAAAATAAATGTCACCACCAACGTCTTCTCTGTTAAAAACCCAGCTATTCACCACTGCATTGCAAAGAAACCATGAGAAGATTGGCCAACACCGCTTTGTGAATTGTAAAAGAATTGTGGCTTTGTACATTGACCCCTGGAGATTATGTATATCCACACCACCTACTTTTTGATTGTATTTGAATATGCACACAGGCTGCTGAATTCTGTATAGACTAGCTTTTCCTTGTTCCACCTGTTTACATACGCACCAGAGTACTTAATCAACAGTGCTGTTGCCATTGGAACAACATTGTTATCCTTCTTGTGCACTAAGAGGAGTTTCTCTTTCGCGTTTGTGAAAGGGAGAGCACACAAGCAGTAACTGCGGAGGGTTCTGCTACTCTCACAACCTCGCTTTGCCGTTCTATCCAGTAGACTAAAGTAGTGAAAGTAAAAGGTTGCGATGTGCACTCTTGAACTGGTGAGGCTCCTCTGCTAGCGTGGCCAGACCAGGCAGTACACTTGAGTCCTACCTTAAGTCACTCACAGTGACTAGCATGTGCACTCCACCATATAGATACATACAATACTTATAGCCTTCTTCACACTGGCTCCCAGCCAAGGGCCGGGGGGAGGTATCTCCTGAATATCAGCGCTGTGATCTCCCCCCATTATCTTCCATGTGTTTCATCTGTGCCTTCTTCGTTTTCCCACCCTTGCATGTATTTAAGCCTTATGCGCCCCAGCTCCCTTCGTGGAGTCTTGCCAATCTGCGAGTGTGTCCATCTCGGCGTGTTTACCATGTGTTTAGACTTCCGTGTTTTCACCTGTTTTTGCGATCGGTGATGGCCTCACCGTGGCCACGTCATCCTTATTCAGGTTTAGCTTCTTAGCTTTGGCTTGTATGGCATAAGGGTTTGATATTTCAATTTGATCTCTCTCAGTGAAGACGGGTACAGCAGGCACCACACAGTGAGTCGGGTTTAGTTAGCTTAAAGCAACTTGCTGCTGTGGTGCCATAAGTAATAGATTCTGGAATCTCGAATGACTGTGTTTGCTTTTGACTTGCATCTGATGGACTTAACGAATAACAAAATTTGGCAGGCTTCAAATCGTCGACAGCAAACATGCGCATCCTTTATTATGTAGAGCATTACAAATATAAGTGCTACACCCATGATGGGATATTTTATTTAGACTATTTAATCATTTCACTACATTTACACAATAAATAAAACATGAAACATAACTTTTAACAAAGTCATGGAAAATAAAAACAATATTAAAATATTTTTAAGTCATAACATTGATAGCAGATAAATCGACTACAACTTTAATATATATATATATATATATATATATATATATATATATATATATATATATATATATATATATATATATAACATGTAAAATATCAAATGAATAGAATAAATAATAAGTGTGTAAGCACAGATGTAGGGGAGGGGCCGACAGGGAACATACTGCAGGAGGGGTGCTTGAGATGGGGGGCCCCACCCGCCCAAGAGGGGATCGTCAAGGGAAAATGAGCATTATAAAAGGGCCTACACCCTGCCACTTGCGGTGGGGCCCCAGAATTTTGTGCTACATCACTGAGTATAAGTAACTTCATCTTACCTATATAAAGCAAAAGCACTAGTGCTAGCACAAGTAGTAGGAAGAAGAAGAAGAAGAAGAAGAAGAAGAAGAAGAAGAAGAAGAAGAAGAAGCCGACGACGGCAGAGAAGAAACGGTCTCAGTACATTAAATTAAATTTCGGCTTTTCAGTTGCATCAATGGAAAAACAAGCCTAACAAAAACAGTTAAAGGTTAGAGATCATAAAGTACTTACCTACAGTTCTTACTTATTATTATGGATAAGTTTTCTAGAATGAAATAATGAAATATTTGATAACTGATTTTTGCATGCCTTTTGTGGTGTTGTCCTGTGCATGTCCTAAATTATTGTGTGTATTTCTTATATTTAACCTGATATGCTGTGATGTCAAGCATGAATAGAAAATGCACATGCACACACACTGTGAGGCAGGCCTAGAGGTAGCCTCTCTCTTACCTAAAACAGGCAAGTCAGAACATTAGTTTTTCAGTACATCTGCTGATTTGTATGTACAGTGTATGAAGGCCTCTCATTATACTGCCTTCCAGTTTCTATGTGTGTTTTCTAACAGATGCCATATAGCACATTTCAGACTAGGTTTAGGGTGCACATCTGCATTATTGTGCAATTTGTGAGATACTAGCTAGGAAATGGTACTCTGCTTTTTTATATTGGTTTAGTCAGTGACAGTTTAGAAGAGGCAGGTAGTCAGAGGCGGCACTTACATTTCCTATTATGCAGCTCAGTTATAACACATTGTCCAACTGACTACATCTGCAGAAACAGACGTTTAGCTGACCTATTTCACATAAAGAGAAAATGAAGGCTGAAAGTAAAAGAGAGAGAGAGAGAGAGAGACAGAGAGAGAGAGAGAGAGAGAGAGAGAGAGAGAGAGAGAGAGAGAGAGAGAGAGAGAGAGAGAGACAGAGAGAGAGAGAGAGAAGTGGAGGAATAGTATAGGAACACTATAGAGGGGAGTGGTACGGGGAGCCTATAGAAATATTTCAGTACCTGTGGGTGTGTCTAGTGCAAGTGTCTAGAACAAGTTCAACTGCAAGATGGTCAGCATCTCTTCTACTGACTAACAGACACATAACCAGGTCTGATCATCAAGAGTAAAAGAGCAGAGGAGCAAAGCACCGTGACTTCCGCCTGCCAGCCTGCGCAATCATGGCTGTCCAGCTTGGGAGACTCTGTTTGATCCTGCTATTGTGCATGACTGTGGTGGGTAATATTAATCAGCTTGCTGAAATGTTCCTACTTTTATTTAGTATGGTTTGATTTCTTCTCAATTGGCTCATGGTCATTTGCTTTAATTTCAGAGCTCTTTTTGATTCAAAAATTAAAGTGCATTTTGTGTGAACAAGAAATTGTAAAAATATAAGTAAATAATTGCGCAAATTATCCAGAAAGAGTATATACACATATATTCATATAACTGTAAGGATTGTTTATATATATATATAAAAGCCTGGTTCTTGATTTGTGTCAATGGGGGAAAGCCAGTTCTAAACAATTTCAACATAAAACTGTTTTGGTTGGTAAACAGGCTCATATGTAATTAGCTAACCTATGTGAAGCCAACTTATACAAAGCTAAATCATTAGATATAAAAGGAAAAAAAGCTCAATTGTTTGCTTAATTAGCCACAAATTGTCGCCTGTTGATATTTGAGATAGTATAAAAGAAGCGTATACCACACTGTGGAAAAAAAGCCTAAGGCATTTTAAAAATCACATGACACTGTGAAACTTAAATTTGTTCTACTGATACAGTTGTTTCTTCAGAGAGTAAAAAGAAAATCATTCTTCACATTTCCGAACACCGGCACGCTGTGAGAAATTACTTAGGCCATTGGGCCATGACTGCTTTATGTGTTTAGGATATTGTCTAATATGTTAGTACATCACATGTGCACTCACCACACAGATGTGTATCATACTTTTCAAATAATATTCTATTCACTGCAATAATATTAAAAAATTACATTTTTGAAAATTGACATTTAGGAAAGACCTGTAGAAATTTCTGAGAGCCCTCATATTCGGAAGGGTAGTGACTACTAAATGTATTTGTGTAACACAGGAGAGATGTGTTATGTGGCCAATAGTATGTAGGCTTTGGGGTGTGTTCATGCTTACAGGTAAATACTATAGACAGGCTGTCTGTGTAGTCTTGATGGCTAATAAATCACCCTGAGAAAATTCTGGAAAAAACTTCTTTATTTATGGATTTTATGTATTTTGATTTCTGCTTCTGAATTAGTGATATATAATTAGTGGTAGATTAGTAGCATTAATAGTACTACTACTAGCAGTAAGAATCATAGCAGCACTAGTCCATCCATATTGTATGGTGTACAGCAGGCTGATTAAAATGACAGAAATAATGACCTCTTTTTTTTTCTTTTTTTTTTTTAAATATCTAAATTCTACTCTCTCTGAAAAAAAAGCTTAAGCATATTTAGTAGTCACCATATTTAAGCCGATACCACATACTTGTTGTTTGTTGAACTGGTGGACCTTAAAAATGTTGGCACACCTTAGACTCTGCACTCTAGGTGATCTGGATTAATCGAAACACTAACTGTTGTCACAGGTCAGTGAACACATCCAAGTTCTATTTTATGATGCCAGCAACATGACAATGCCTAATAGGTATCTTTTAACTCTGGGGATGTTAATAATATATGCGCATACGCAAATATGCATATATGTGTATAACATGTCTAAAAAAAACCTTTTATTTCCAAGGCAACAAAAACTGCCAGTGGATCCAGACGAAAGAAACGGGAGTGGATTCTCCCACCGATAAAACTCATGGAGAATGTTGACTACACAAAGAAGCAATCCATTGCCAAAGTGAGCACACACTACTCAAGCTTCTCTTTTAATTTCACACCTGTACGCACATATCTCCCCTTTTCCAGGGCCTGTATTCTATATACATAATTTGAAGTAAATGTCAAAGACATGATGGGTGTGAGAGCAAGCCTGAGAGAAAAGGCCTGTGGCGAGATGAGAAAGGAACAAGACCAGCAGGTCTTCCACTGCACCTGACACCTGTTCCATGCAATGACATTGTAGTTTTGACATTTATATCTTGAAAGCATTACATTTTTACTAGGCCACACATTTGTGAGATTAAGCTACATTATTGAGGTATTATCCCAAATTTGCTCACTTGATGATAAGAAAATTAACATGTTTCTAATACTGCAAGCTTGAGTTGGCGGTAATTATGGCAGTAAACAAGACTGGGGTACACACCTCTCAGGCAGAGTTGATGGCTGCTTTGTAGTCTCTTTACATGAACTTCAGATTCACAGTGTGGTATCCTTCATCCTGGCCAGGAAAAGAGGAACAAAGAATATTAAAGACTTATTCAAGAAAGTTTTACTGTTGACATAAAGCATTTAATAGCCACGCTCAGGTATGAGCTCAGTGACCTCTCGATTCCCTGTAGTCCATCCCAACCACTTTGCTCATTTGAGACCTACTGTTCATTCGTACTGCTAATTATTTGCAGCTCATTAGGTGGACAAAAGTAACTAATGTAGATCCAAAGAAAGCAAAAGGAATGTAAACTATAAATGTTTTATAGATGTTTTAGTGTATAGTGAGATATACTTGTTTAGTCTGGCTTATATGTAGTTTATTGGGAACTTTATTTAAAGTGCTTTTTAAAAAAACTTATTACTATTATTATTATTATTATTATTATTATTATTATTACAGCCTTGTTGTTGTTTTAACTGGTGTTTAATATTAGTATTATGTACCTATGGCTACTCAGTATGTGGTTTCAAATCTAATGACTGTCAAAACCTAATTTAATAATAACATTCATGGGATTTTATAATTAGAAGGAAAAAAGCATATAATTCCCAACAGTGCTTTAATTCAGTAATGTCTCCCTGGTTGATAGATCCGGTCTGATAGAGACAGTGAAAGCCGGTCACTGGAATACTTCCTGACAGGTCATGGTGCAGACAAGGAGCCGTATAACCTCTTTGTCGTCAACCCCAAAAATGGTTTTGTAAGAATCACTGGACTCCTAGACAGAGAAGAAATATCCCACTACAATGTGAGTCTCTGACCAACTAAGATTATTTCTAAAACAGCACAACATTGTTATAGATAATTTTCAAGGTGATACATACACTGCCATGCAAGGATGATGGTCATTTTGTTGTTATCGTTTTAAGATTTTGAGAACCTTAAACCCAGGCAAGGTGCGTTATAATCGCAGTTAATTTATAGAAAGATCTTTTAGCTGACCATCATTTCTAATGAATGTGTAATAATACTATACGGTGTTTGCTTGCAGCTGACTGGAAGAGCGCGGTACAGGGATGGCTCAATGGCAGAAGCAGATGTTGAGCTGAAAATACAGGTGGAAGATCAGAACGACAATCCCCCAACGTTCAAGCTGTTCACTGGGGCCGTGTCAGAATGCAGTAAAATAGGTAGGTAATATGAATCCGTACCTTAACCCAAATCTTCAGACTATGGAAGAGTACCACCTCCAGACAAAAGTCAGTGGATGCCAGCATATGTCTTCTGTGTTTAAGGCTAAGATGGGGATTCATTTCTGCAAAGGGCTGGTGTGGCTGCATTCCAAACACGCAGAAGCTCACCCGATTTCACTTTTTTTAACTGCAGTTTTCAAACAAATGATCAGTTAGTGCTTGAAACCCTGTTGCCTCCCCACCCCGTGTAACGGCCCGAGTGCCGCAGGGCGTGGAGCAGGACGCACAGACTCCTTCGACAGAGACAGATGTTTAATGACATACAACACATACAATGATGGCACTCGCACATAACATGAGCAGTGACCATGAACACACATATAACTAATGTGAAAATTAACAAAAGCAACATAAACAATGACCCACGATGATGCACACACCAACAAAGGTTTAAATACACACAAACACACATCGTTAAACCTTGTGCAGGTGTGTGCTATCAAGGAGGGTGTGGTTACAAATAAGACAATGTGACTTCCACTGCACACGGCGGGCCGAACCACGTGACCAGTGAAAAGGGGAGCGTTCTGTGACACCCCTGCTTTAAGGCCACAAACAAACAAACAAACAAATAAATAAATAAATAGATTTAAAAAGGTCACACACACTAATATTTCGTTGGACCACCTTTAGCTTTGATTATGGCATGCGTTCGCTGTGGCATCATTTCCACAAGCTCTTGCAATGTCACAACATTTATTTCTGTCCAGAGTTGCATTCATTTTTCCCCAAGATCTTGTATTGATGATGGGAGATTTGGATCACTGCGCAAAGTCTTCTCCAGCACATCCCAAAGATTCTCAATGGTGTTCAGCTCTGGACTCTGTGGTGGCCAATCCATGTGTGAAAATGATGTTTTATGCTCCCTGAACCACTATTTCACAATTTGAGCCTGATGAATCCTGGCATTGTCATCTTGGAATACACCCATGCCATCAGGGAAGAAAAAATCCATTGAGGGACTAATCTGGTCCGTCAGTATATTCAGGTAGTCAGCTGACCTCATTCTTTGGGCACATAACGTTTCTGAACCTAGACATGACCAACTGCAGCAACCCCAGATCATAGCACTGCCCCCACAGACTTGTACGGTGGGCACTAGGCATGATGGGTGCTTCACTTCAGCCGTCTCTCTTCTTACCCTGATGCTCTCATCACTCTGGAACAGGGTAAATCTGGACTCATCAGACCACATGATCTTCTTCCATTGCTCCAGAGTCCAATCTTTATGCTCCCTAGCAAATTGAAGCCATTTTTACCTTCTTAAGGCTACACAGCAGTTTAGTCCCAATCCCTTGAGTTCCCTTCACATTGTGTGTGTGGAAATGCTCTTACTTTCACTATTAAACATATCCCTGAGTTCTACTCTTGTTTTTCTATGATTTGATTTCACCACACGTTTAAGTGATCACCAATCACGATCATTCAAGATTTTTTTCCGACCACATTCCTTCCTCGAAGATGATGTTTCCCCACTGTCCTTCCACTTTTTAATAATGCGTTGGACAGTTCTTAACCCGATTTTAATAGTTGTTTTAGATGTTTTCTCTGCTTGATGCATGCTAATAATTTAACCCTTCTGAAACAGATTAACACCTTTTCCATGACCACAGGATGTGTCTTTCGACACGGTTGTTTAACAAATGAGAAGCTACTCACTGCATCAGTTAGGGTTACATAACTTATTGCCAGCTGAAACATAATCATCCCTAAAGTAATTATCCAATGGGATGATCTTACCTATTTGCTTAGTTAATATAAGTGTGTGTGTGTGTGTGTGTGTGTGTGTGTGTGTGTGTGTGTATATATATATATATATATATATATATATATATATATATATATATATATATAAACAATAAAGAAAAAAGTAATTAGATCACCCCCTGGTGTCTACATTGAAAAGGTGCATTAATAGTACATTGGGTGTTGTGCACATGATGCGTTGTCCAAACAACATGCTATGACACTCCCATTTTGAGTTAGATATATTACTATTTTTTATCATTAACATTTTTTAACATAAAAAACAGAAATGAAAGTTTAACAACCTTTTTTTTTTATGGCATTTTTGTTGGCTTATGAGATACCTTAAGAGCACTGTAATGTATTCACTATGGCAAAAATATTTACGAATCGGGATTGTGAAAGAGTACATTGAGAGCTTACTGGTTTAGTCAGGGCAAACATGAATGATAAAAGCTGTCATGTAGGCCCATCAGTGAGTGAAATGCAGCTTGGTAGGGAAACATTCATAGTAACATTAGGTGAAGTTCTGGTACGCTTCTTACCATTACAGGAGACAGTGGAACAGGCAGAACAGTGGGAGCATGTTGGGGAATAGCCACACGCCTTCCTGCTTTAACTAGAGATGTAATAAAACAGCATAAATTGCTGCAGTTCTATGGTATTTTATTGTTCACCGTCAGATGGTTTAGGAAAATACCCTCCTAGTATATTGTATTAGCAGCTAATGTAAGGCCTATTTGAACTGTTACAAATGGCTGGTTCATAAAAGTTTCAGAAAATATATTTAATCAGTTTTTAAAAATTCACTCAACACGAAATGGTGATTCCAGATATTGTGAATGTAATCGTCATATGCTGCAGGTAATGCCTCCATAGCAAGTTTATATGTTGATAAGCTTATATGACATCATTTTAATGTCTTGACAGCCTTAACAATTTCAGATGGAAGCCACTGGCTTGAGACCCATTCTACCAATCCCATGTCATCAAACAACTGTACTCTGAAAAGCAAATAGTCATCGCTATTTCCCTTCACTACAGCAATGTAGTTATTCTGAAATGAACAAAACTCACTTCTGTTAACGTGAAAGTACTGAAAGGCTAATAATTACAGAGGCATTTTATCTTGGTTCACTATTGCAAAGCAGTCTGATTCAGCACACTGCGCAAAGCACACTAATTTGACTTGAGGCTTGCTCAGCTTAACATGGCCGTGCACAGACCGATTGCCGCCTGCTTTACAACGATGCACAGCAGGTTTTGTTTGTGTGTGCCCTACTTGTGGCAGACCCACTGTTGTGTCATGATTACTTATGGCATTTTAACCATTTTAACCAAAACACTTCGTCTCATCGCTTCTGAATACTATTTTATTAGTTTACAAGGGGGTACGTTACTGTATTTTCACATAAATATATTTACATCTAAATACATGTATTTTAAAAAGTATACATTTATTGCATCATGACTAAACCTGATAGCTGATCGTTATTTTTATTTTTAATTAAATCAATGGACATTTGTAATAAGCTTACTTTGCAAATATTATGAGCGCTCTAATTTTCCAAACTACCAGATGTCACTGTTCTAGTGCTGTCTTTTAATGCTCCTATGCTTCGATGCTTTGAAAGAGGACTCTTTAGCACTGATACGATCTCGCTCACACCGCAGCGCCTTCACAACTGCTAACTGTGTAGCATAGAATTATGGTTAGAATAGTCAAGGTGTCCATTTTTTTATGCTGCTGTTATTGGGCTCTGCAGCATTTTCATGAAGCAGATCAGACGAGAGAATCAACCAATCAATCAAAACACTCGTTGTCACAAATGAGATTTACAAATGCCTGGGTCCAAGGCCCCAGTAAGCACAGCAAAGGAAACTGTGACAAGGACTCCCTAAGAGTGTGTGAGTGAAACCTTATGAGGACCCCACAATAACGCAAACAAAAATAATCACCAAGAAGCCAAGAAATGCAACAGAAAAACAAAGGGGGGGGGGGGACTAATGCCAGAAAAAGCAGGAGAAATTACACTAACATTTGCATTTGTATATCAGAAAAGATTATGACAGTACTCTAAAAGCACATAACATAAAATGGCATTGCTAACATGTGAAAATGCACATTCTGCACATCTGCACATTCTGTACATTGTGTACATATATATACACAACCATATACATTGTACATTGTGTATATAAACATAATATACATATATTGTACATACATTGTTAATATATTTTGTACATATATGGAATATATATATTTCTCTATGCATATATATATTTCACATATATAGAATATCTATATTCCTCTATGCACCCCTGTTTTCTTTTTCCTCAGTGTGGACAGAGCACTCTCAACCATTTCACTGCGAGTTATACTGTGTATGATTATGTATGTGACAAATAAACCAAACTTGAACTTGAACTTGAACTTGAAATGCAGAAAAAGTGCATGACGTTAGAAATAATCCAGATTCTTGGGCAGTTATGAGGTTTTCCAGTCTATATTCGATGATTATAAATGTGTCTGGTGCAGGAACAACCCAGGAAACACTCAGGTAAAGAGAGAAACAGTAAATTAGAAAAGGCACATAGAAGAGGGTGGACATCAGAGTACAGGAGCAAAAACTAGCGAGAACAAAGACTGCTGCTGTGTATGGAAAGCCTCAAGGTCTTCTGTAAATAAAAATGGGCCGCTTTGTTTTCAGAATTCACAAATGAAGCAGACGACACCACCTTAGGAGGTTCTCTGGGTCCTTTTATAGAGGTCTGAGTTTGGTTGACATATTCACATATGTAAAAGAAGCCATGGATCAAACTCTGTAATGGCCCAACTGTGAAAATATCCTAAGGTCATGGTGCAAAACATTCTGTACTTAATGATATTGCCAAACTACATGCGTGACACAATACATTCAGCTGACTGCAGTTCAGTTAGCCCTGCCCTACCAGAAGGCCCTGACTGGATGATTGGTGGAAACACAGGGAAATGCTATAACATGTACCACATTCATATGTGCACAGAACAAGGAAAACTATTCAGGAAGACTCATTTGTTTATTTTAAAAGGGCACACAAAAGCGTTTTATGCTTGAAAAGTAATCATCTTGATTGTATTTCAGTGAATGTTCAAATATTATGGCAGTGATGTGGCTCCTAGTGGGTGTACTTGACATCACCCCTGATCTGAATATTTCCAGTAGCCCCTAGGCACTGGTTTGTTTTTCAAATTGCTCACCCTTCCTGTTCTCCTCTGTAAAACAGTAATGGAATGTGTGGTTGCCTGTTAATCTTCAGTCCTCTGTTCAGTTCAATTAAATTCAGTTCAACTTCATTATTTTTATACCAGTACAGTATAATGAAGCACTGTCAGGTTATTGTCTAGTGCAACTGTCAAGGCTACGAGAAGTATATGGTCCAAGTAAGAATGGGGAGAAACTATCTTGTGTCTAGCAATGATGCATTTAGACCAATGAGGAAGAGAAAGAGCGGCCTTCCAAGAGAGGCCTTCACCGTGGGCCACCCTGGCCAACCACATAGCTCCTGTCTAATCCCATCTACTGATGAAGGACTTCCCTACAAAGCACTCCAAGACACCAAGTCCACCATCTCTCTTGCTACCAAATAGGAGGAAAGCTACATCAGCCAGCCTGAGTTCTTTGAAAGGCAAAGACATCTACATGTGAGGGTGATGGAATTTAAAGCTCACCTTGTAACTAGAGGACCCGCTGGTTCGACTGATCCCTGACCAAGCTTTGGGAGGTAATGATACCAGAGCAGTGATAAGTTGAGACACATAACTGTGGCATCCACAACCCGACTGCATATGCCAGATCAGAGTGGGACTTCTACAGCGAAGATGTCAGTTAATGAAATGTTTTTGCTAGCATCAGAGGAACTGCCCAGAAACCAGGACAGCATGGAAGAAGACTCTCACTAACTGGGAGTAAAAAAAAACACCCACTACAGCAATGCACATTTTATAGAACATTTCAAAATGTTTGCTTTTGTGTGTTTCCTTTTTATTTGGCATTGACAGTCTTCCATACAAACTCTTTTGAATTACATCAGATATAACACAAACTATGATGGATTTTTTTTCTTTATATAAGTAACAGAACAATTTAAGCCGTATTTGTAAAATGTATGTCACCATATTTAAATCGGTAGGTGGCTTTAAATATTTGGTCATGCCAATCTCTGAGCATGTTGTTTATAATTTGATACTATGTCTATACATAGTAATGTACTATTAACTATCAATATTTGATACTATGTCTATACATAGTAATGTACTATTAACTATCAATATTTGATACTATGTCTATACATAGTAATGTACTATTAACTATCAATATTTGATACTATGTCTATACATAGTAATGTACTATTAACTATCAATATTTGATACTATGTCTATACATAGTAATGTACTATTAACTATCAATATTTGATACTATGTCTATACATAGTAATGTACTATTAACTATCAATATTTGTTACTATGTCTATACATAGTCATGTACTATTAACTATCAATATTTGATACTATGTCTATACATAGTAATGTACTATTAACTATCAATATTTGTTACTATGTCTCTGACACAACTACAGGAACTCCAGTCATGCAGATAAGTGCAGAAGACGCAGATGAGCACGGCACCATCAATTCAAAAATTGCGTACAGTATAGTGAAGCAAACCCCAGAGGGGTCTGGCTCCATGTTCTCCATTGATAGAGGCACTGGGAATCTCTATGTTAAACGGCACACCCTGGATAGAGAGGTAACAGGAATCGAAAACTAAGAGAAAATAAACATTCGGTTCTACTGGGAATACAAAGTAATACTTACTTTTGATCGGTGATGCACATATGGACAGCAAAATGTCTAAACTAAGTAAACTGCCAAGTCATAATTAGTATTAAAAAATTGACAGCAGCAAGAAATCTTAGAATTGTCTTATATTGTTTCTGTCTCATACAGACCCATGATGCCTACGCTTTAGTAGTGCAGGGTGTGGATATGGACGGAGCTGCAAACGGCAACACAGGAACTGGAACAGTGCAGATTCAGATCTTGGATATCAATGACAATGTTCCTACTCTGGAAAAAGATGAGGTAAGAAAACAGCTTAAAGCTTATATGTTTATTTTTACGTTTAAAATAAATTGATAATATTTTAATATATTTAAATAAAGATTTTTATAAATATGTTTGTTTTTTAATAATCGGCATTCGTCAAAATAATGCAAATTGATGAACTAGTCAAATGAGATACATTTATAATGTGTCCAAAATAATAATTTGTTCATAAGAAACTTGGTATTGTAAAAAGGTGGTAACCCTGGATATAAGCACATATATGTTTCATTTTACGTGCAGAACACTTAATTCTACAATGTGCCCATTATCTCTGTATTTCCTATATCAGTACACAGGTAGTGTTGATGAAGGTGTCTCTGATGTGGTTGTGATGAGGATCAAAGCTCAGGATAAGGACATGGAGAATACCAATAACTGGCTGGCCCTCTTCAATATTATCAAGGGCAATGAAGACGAGCTCTTCAGTATAGAGACAGACCCCAAAACAAATGAGGGCATTCTAAAGCTGGTCAAGGTATATATATATGCTAAATTTAAGATAGTTTTAGTTTTTAGTTTGTGTTTAATGTAATTTGTCACATTTTATTTGTTTTTCTTTTCTTTTTTCTTTTTTGTTTGTTTGTTTGTTCGTTTGTTTTTGCCAACTTGCTCATCCCATAAAGCCTGTGGATTTTGAAAAGGTCAAAGAACTGGATCTGGGCTTGGTCATTTCAAATGTAGCTCCTTTTATAAATGGAACTGCACTATCCCTTGGCTTGAACGTAGATTTAGACAGACCTGCAGGTGCAGGAGCTGGGGCAGGGGCAGGTGCAGGAGCTGGGGCAGGAGCTGGGGCAGGAGCTGGGGCAGGTGCAGGAGCTGGAGCAGGAGCGGGGGCAGGAGCTGGGGTAGGTGTAGGGGTAGGGGTGGGATTAGGGGTAGGAGTGGGTGTAGATGCTGGTGTGGATGTAGGGGTGGATGCAGGGGTAGATGCAGGGGTTAAACCTGGTGTTAAACCCGGTGTTAAACCTGGTATCAAACCTGACACAAAACCAGATACCAAGCCTGGAATTAAACCTGACACCAAGCCAAGCCCCAAACCAGGGACTAAACCTGGTGTTAAACCAGGCACAAAACCACTGGCTCCAGGAGGAAAGAGCTACCCAATCAAAATTGGCGTAAACAACTTACCTGACGGTCCAGGTTTTTCACCAGCAGTAAAAGATTTGCCTGTGTCAGAAAATCCAGAGGAGGTTCATGTTCCTGTGGTCATCGGTTCCTTTCTTGCTCTGGATGGTGATACTGGAGAAACTGCTGAAAATGTCAGGTATGTTTGAGGACTATTCATTTGCTTTCTGATTTTTTTAAAAGTGGAGGACATTCTGCATTAAGTCTTCTAACTGCCCAACTCATTCAGACAACAGTTTATCAATAGTTTATATTTCAAATTCAGGTATGCTAAAGGACATGATCCAGACAACTGGCTGGCCATTGATGAGGACACTTCTGAAATTAAACTTCTAAAGATCCCAGATCGAGAGTCAAAGTTACTTGTCAATGGAACTTATTTTGCAAAGATTCTCTGTATGACCAAAGGCAAGACAATTTCAGTCATGCAAACAAAATACATTTACTATGAGAAGTAAAAAAAAAAGAATCAACAAGGACACATACAATATACATTTTGTTTGTTTGTTTGTTTAGATGTTCCACCCAAGACAGCTACTGGGACAATAGCTCTAAAGGTGGAAGACACAAATGATAATTGTCCCAAGCTGACCAGTACATATGAAAATGTCTGTTCTGATACCAAAGTAGTAAACATAAGTGCATTTGATGAGGATGTATATCCCAATGGAGAACCTTATACATTTGTTCTGATAAAGGAGGAGACTCGTGGAGAATGGGAAATAGCTCCTATAAATGGTAAAGCAAAAAGATTGACAATTCACAAATCATTATTTTTTTCCACTTACTGAAAGAACGATAATCAGTAAACACCACCAGCATATACAAATTCAAAGAAAGACGTGTAACCTATTTTCTACTTATTTTATTTTTCATTTAAGGAACATCAGTGAGTTTGCATTCCAAGGACCTGCTGTGGCCAGGCTTTTATGAACTGACTATGGAGATTTCTGACATGAAGGGTCTAGCCTGTGAGGACAAGCAGAAGCTTCAAGTGGAAGTATGCACCTGTCAGAAAGGTGGCACCTGTGGTGTCAGAACAGGCCAACAACAAAGCGTTTTATCCCAGATTGGCGTTCCAGCCATTGGGCCACTCATAACAGGCCTAGCCTTGCTCATAAGTGAGTTGAAATGTGTGTACACATACACATTAATCATGTGTGCTCCAGTTGTGCAGGTCAACAGGCTGCTTGGAGAATTGTCCATGTTACAGTGCAAACAGCAGAGAAGGTTTTGCCCTCATACTGATATTCTGTTTGGTGGGCTTTCAGTGGTTCCTATTCTCCTGCTGTCATGCCAGTGTGGAGGAGGGAGCAAATTCGTAGAGCTGCCTTTTGATGCAAAGCAACACCTTATCTTATACCACAATGAAGGCAAAGGGGAAGACAAGGTATGATACAGCCACTGTAACCTTACACGTGCATTTTGGACACAGTTTAGGCACTCAGAAATGGGTAAATGTTCATGGTAAGAACATGTGTGTGCAGTGGAAGTAATGGGGGGAATATTTGAGATTGTAAGGAACTGTAAGAGACGTCAAAGAAGCTGCAGGACTGCGGTGGATAAGACTCTCTGCCTATCAAACTAATGGCGTTCCATAAGCATTTGAATCTAGCCATGTTGGAACATTGTTGTGACTGTGCTGGGAAATTAAGGAAAAAGAAAAAAAAAAAAAACCTCTCACAAGTCGTAACTTGCATGCACATGATATACATTCGTGCATGATTAGGTATGCTATGCTTGTGGTTTAATAGGAAAACATGAGAAGACCTTACGTAGGTGTACATGGAACACTGCTTATTAATTCTCTTCACATCCATTTTTTCATATACATTGTGCAGTCTTATGGACACAAAATGTACACCAATGACGTCGCAGAGAAAGATTTTCACGTTTTCCAAACATGACTGCGCTGTTTTCTAATAATACTGACACCAAGCGCCAAAGGAACATTTGCTACCTTTGCAACCTGTGACCTTTTTGTGAGTGCAAACTCTTCACTTTCTCCTGTGCCCCTTGTAGAGACCTATGCAGTGATTCTTTTTGGACACAGGCATATGTTAGGTGTGGCTACTTCAATGTTTCTACACTTTAAACATATTCGAGCCAAACATCATTCTCACTCCTGATCTCATGACATATTTATAGGTGTTGCCTCTTCTCAGTGCTCCTGATGTCTTGAAAACAACACCTGGAATGGCGCATGGCAGCACAGTGGAGTTAAATGGAAGGTTTATTCACAGCACGCATACATACCAAAGCAATGTTCCGTCAGCTGGGAGCATTCACTATAATTCAGTGAAGCACAAGATGCATAACCTTTATGAAGGGATATCCCTGCCAGATGACTACCTCCATGAATATTTCTCTCAGGTAGGGATTCAAAAACAGGAACAGTCATGTGTCTTTTTGACATAATCACATATTAATGTAATCTCTCACCAACGTTAGACAAAAAAGATAGAATTGTGTTATGGGATAATAAGAGTTTGGGAGAAAGACCACACCTGAAACTCCACCATTTCTCCTCCCATTTTATACCCCGCTACTTCTCCCTTTCACATCTGAGATGACATTTTTATACCCCACCTCCTCACCATCTACTCCCTGCCCCCCCACCTTCTTTTTCACCTACCTCATTCCAGCTTCTCCCACCTACAGAGGCCATTCAGAACTCTGGCCCAAAGTTCTCTGAGTTCTCCCCCCTTCTAGAGTCACACAAATACCTTCATCCTAAACAGTACAGAAGGTGTGGTCAGCACTCACAATTCTGTTCCAAACATACACTTAAGATGAAGCCAATCTGTGCTGTCCACTGGTAATACAATGTTCGTCCAAGTTGACATTTTCCAGATGGTTAAAGGGTTAACTGTTCATCTATAGCCAGCATAAGAGCTTATGTATGGGAGTAACAGGTCAAACAAATGAACCAGTTACAATATGCAATGCACTCATTGTTTGCTTCAATTTGAAATTACTTCATGTTCTTTCCAACATTTTAAACAGTCCATTTTTCTCCCACAACCAAGTAACAAGTGTCAACACTTTCTTCAGAAAGTACTGGTGTGGGAAGGAACATATCTTAGAGGCAGTGGTAGCTCAGTGGTTAAGGTTGCTGATTCACGCCCCACCACTGCCAAATTGCCACTGTCAGGTCCCTGAGCAAGGCCCTTCACCCTCAATTGCTCAAGTTGTACTCAATCATAATTGTAAGTTTGAATAAAAGCGTCAGGTAAATGAAAAATCTTATGTTGAAATGTGTTGCGAAAGCAAAACAACTTTAGTAAAGTAGTACCACTACTTAAAAAGTACTTATAGTAAGTACAATAAAAAATTACAATGTCCAACACTCTCTCATTCCAATTCTAAACATATTTCTTACTTTTGTATTTCAGAAGGTGAGCTCTGCAGCTGGGAATCCTCAGGACAGTCTGCTGATCTACAACTATGAAGGTCAAGGCTCACCTGCTGGTTCAGTGGGTTGCTCCAGCCTCCTTGAGTCAGATAATGACCTGGAGTTCCTCAGTGACTTAGGGCCGAAATTTATGACTTTAGCAGAGATTTGCAGTCCTCCAAAGCCAAGGTCACCACCTACCAAAGTTGAATACATTGTCAAGTCAGCGGATACCAGCTTCAAAAGTGAGACTTCTGTCACCACTAATACAATTCAGACTCCAAAATCTCCAACACCTCCACCACAGCAAAATACAGCTGTTAGCAAGACAATCAATAATTCAATCATTACTGAGACTACCAACAATTCAGTCATTACTGAAACTACCAACAAATCAATCATTACTAAAAATAATGAGAAATCAGTCATTACTGAAACTAACAACAAATCAGATGCTCTGTCCATCATGAATACTAGTCAAACACTGCTCGTACAGCAGCAACCTCTGTACTATTTGGTGGAACATCAGGTACCACACACTGTGATTCTTGCTGAGAGACCTGCACAGGGTATGTACCTAATCAATGGCCCCACAGGTGTTGAGGGTCTAATCCTCCAGAATGGTAATATAACACAGGGCACTCTAGAACAACAGGGAATGTACATGATTGATGGAGCATCTATAATGCAGGGAGGTATTGTGTTGGATGGCGGTCCGAGTCCAACCAGTCCAGGGAGCTTAACTACACCTACCATAGTAGGTAAGGGACAGCAGGGCAGACAGAAGCTCAAGGGTACAGGAGCTCAAGGCATTCATCCAGGTAGAACAGGAGAGGGTACTGGTAAAAAGTAACGTAGGAAATGATTAACGTCTTCAGACTCAAGGACAGAAATTATCTCAAGTATGTATGATCTTCACAACGGAACAATATATAAAGAAAAGGGGGACGTCATAGAGAATTTTAATGATATCAGGACATCCTGATCTCATTTTACTCGGATAAACACAATGGTCATTATAAACAATCAGTTGTATTGCTATATCAGACCAGCTAAGAGCATTTTGCATTGCTACACAATCATCATGTCAAGCTGAGCTTAGTTTTGTCATACTGGAACATAGTGTAGGTGACAGTGTAGGTTTTTCTGCGCAAATATGGTTGTTATTTTTTAACCATTCATGTAGTTATCAGATGATATTAGACCATTATTCAATATTGGTGGACCATGCTGCAATGCCAAAATGAATGTTCAAGGCTGCTAAAATCCTGAGCAATGCTCACCAACTATTACACTCTGTGTCCCTGTTTTCCTGATGTGTCCTTCTTACTAAAGAATATGTCAGTCTGGACACAGGTCTATGCATTTGCAGAAGGTCCTTAACCAAGTTCTTTCAGACTTAATTTGAATTTTATGTAGAGCATGAAACCTAGTACAAAAATGTTATCCCTTTTCATTTCAGTGTTTTTCACTCGTGCCAAATTCTCTAAATAATATGATAAATGTTGGCGGTAATGTAACACCGAGTGCAGGGCATACAAGATTTTGCATCATGTCTATTCCTAAAGTGGTGGCAGTTGAAAATGTATGCAAACAAGAACTAATAATTCAAGTGTGTATTTTCTTGCAGTATAACGCTACTGGAAGCTGAGAGACTCACTGACTCTTGCTAGCAGCTGTTCTGGCAGAGTGGTGTCCAGTAGTGACAGAGCCGTTTTCCCAGAAAATAATGGGGTTAAAACAGATATGTCATCATCTGTTTCATTCATTTCTTTTCTTTTCTTATTGCTCAACTGTGGCAGTCACATACTGACATCTAAGGTGTTTTTCTAATACCTATCTAGAGAGATCTAATTATCATAACTACCTTTCTTTTCTATTCATTTGGGCTGTTGTAACAAATATGAATCTGATATATACATATGGTGTAATTAACAAATAGCATAGTATTGCATACAAGTACAAAGAAGCATGTAAGCAGAACTGTTTGTGTAATGTAGAATGCATGTTACCATTCTGTTAAATTAAAAGGTTTAATTTTCAATTTTCTCCCCCAGGCACAAGGAACATATTGCAAAATGCAAAATTTCTCAAAAGCTAAAGTATGTAGAATATGAACATTTATGTACCATGTTAATGGATTCTGAAAACCCATTCTGTACATTAGTACATCCCTGTGGAGTAGTTTTGTTAGAACTTTCTTGTTTATCCTGGTCACAGAAACATTATCATTAAAACATTGGTATATAAAATATGAATATATATTAAATCAAAATGTGTTATTTCATTTTCTAATAAATTCGATTTGTCAGCATGTTTAGTTTTCAATAAAGAATACCTGAACTGATGCATCCGGGCAAAGAACTGTAGGTTCTAAATGACCTAGCACCCAGGGGCATGCCTAGACAGCACTGACAACAGGAACTCGGGGGAGAGAACATACGTCGCTGTATGAAATGTTTACATAATGTTGTGAAATCAGAACAAGAATGAAATCAGATCTTTGCTGGTACTATCCTGCTGAAACTATATAAATCACAACTACATTGCTCAAGTAAATTTAACATGGGGTTTTTTTTAAATGTGAGTACACACATAGACCAAAATTGTGAGGTAAAAATCCATGACATCAACAAGCCATCAGAATGGATGTGGAGCTCACTACTTTTATTGTACAATTTTATTATTCATTTTGGTTTATATTATTTTCTGGCCAAAACCTGTTCACTATAATATACTTCCACTGGTACACACATTGTTTTATGCATGAATCATTAGAATTCAGTTGACTGGAAGTGTTGACTAATGTAGCTTGACTTCGGTTTGAAGTGGTCGGGGCTCAGACATGCAGCATTCTTATAGCTAATGCTAGTAGTCAGGTGTGACAAAAATATATCACATTAGGCCCGACCACCTAATAATCTAATCATTTTTAGAGCCCGTCAGAGACAGGCTCTTACACTGGTCCTATGTCATGTCGCACGTAAATTCAAAGACAAGATAAAGATACAAAGGGAGGCACATTGGCTTAGATAGTCATCAGGATTGGTACATCATTATGACACTTAAATATCAAAAATGACCAAGGGCTACAGTCCCATAGCCAGAATCTAGGCATGCTACTCCTGACAGAGAAGTAGCTAATGATAAGCCACAACCACATTATTAGGTGCTTATTATAACTGCACAGGTCAGTCATAACTCAAAAACTATCTTATTTTATTTCTTTATTTTTAAATTTGAGTATGCTAATTTGGATAGCAAATGCAATTTTAAATGGTAGGGGTGAAGCCTTCATTGCATAAAGAGTAAAATTGGAGTCTTTACCATTTTAGAATTCCCTTTAAACCATCAGGTGTTGTAGTTTTTTTTTCCCTTGAGGAAGCAATTTGTATTTTTGTTTCTGTCAGCAGTGATTTCAGTTAATATTACAAAATATCCTTAAAATGAGAACGTCAAGGTTTGAGTTGGGACACTGGGCTAACAGAACAGTGAGTGAACACCTATTTAGGACAACCCTAAGAAATTCATTATTAGGCAAATTCCATGCCAGTATATTTACCGGTTGAATAGCGAGAAAGCTAGAGAAAGGATGAACACCCCTTCACTGATCTCCACACCCATTTCTGATCAGCATAAAAAAGGAAGAACAAAAGCCTGAGCGAAAGGCGAGCTGGAAGACATTAGCAGAAAGCAGTGGCTGTGAACTCCGACCCCAGATGACCATGGTTTCCCTCCGACTAACAAGGTTCTCTCTGATCATGCTCTTGTGCATGACTATGGTGAGTCACAATTCTATTATGAACACCTGAATTCCAACAGAATATTTTGAGAAGTATAGCTAGCGCTATGGGGAGACTGGCTCCATAACTTACAACGAAATATTGTTGTGTCATAATAATATTGTTCAACACAGCCGACAAGACTATGTATTTGAGCTAAATACGAATATGTGAATATGAATATGGCACACAGAAAGTAAAGTCTGAATTTAAAATCCCTCCTCTGTGTAGTCTACTTTTAATTATTTTCATAGATACAGCTACATTTAAATTTAATATGTCCACAGATTGCTTGGTGTCAGATATGTAAACATTACTGAGTGGTAACACATTCTGTCCAGTCACATAAAAAAAAAAAACATTCTAATATTTTAAATATTTTTTTAATTCAAGTTTTACATTACCTTAATGTATTAAGACAGTGATACCCTAGTGATGTTTAATTAAAGATAGCATATTAAATGGTAAGGACTGTGCTGTAAGGTAGAAAAAAGATTTATCAATATTTTGATTAGAAGTACAAAAAAACATATGAATTTGGTTTGCAAATATTTTAGCTAAAGCACAAGATTAGCAAACTGTACTGCTTAACAGTACTTCAGAATTAGTTTATAGAGAATTTTTGTAGGCTATTCCATCTGCACATGCATGCATATGACTTGCCTGCAAGTTGTAGCATGCATACATGTTCATTGTCATTGGTCACAGTATATTGCACACAGTATAGTGCACAATTCTACAAGAGGCAGGGTGGAAGCCCCTTTTTTATCATTATTATTTTTAATTAACGGTCTACTCTTCCCTCTGCTTGATGCAGCTCACCCCCACCAACACCCCCAGTGAGTGTCCTGTGCACCCTTCCGATACATCAGTAGCATTTGTGCATCTTAAAATGTTTGTGGTATTCGTGTATCTTAAAACCAGCATCACTTTGATGATCAATCAGTTGCACCCATTAACCCACAATGTTATCTGTAGTTGGAAACTCTTTGTTTTGGACAGTCTGTTAGATGTGCTGCATATTAAACACACACCTTTGGACCAGTTACAAATAAAAACCATGTTTCTTTCAACATTTAACAAAAGCAACACAGCCGTTATCTCAACCATCTATGCATGTCAGTACCTATCCAGTTACTAAATTATTAATTTCAGCCAATCACAGAAGCTCCAGCTTTTTATGCCCACGGTGATGATGTGTGAGTCACTTTTTACTAAGATAGAAATCTGTTTTGTCTGGATACTTTATATATCTTCTTAAGATATTTTTTATGTTTACATGATTTTTAATATTTTCACATATTGATGCCTTTAATCTTTACATGACTCCTGAATAAATTGAGTATGGTGTGTTGAAATCTAATGAAAATGTGTCCTACATATAAAACATTTTATGTTTCAGGTATCCAAAATTTGGGAAGGGTTTCAACGAAAAAAGCGAGAATGGATTTTCCCTGCCTCAAAACTCATCGAAAATGTTGACTACACAAAACATGAGTTCATAGCCAAAGTAAGAAATCGCAGAATGAGTCTGTCAGTTCATGGTATGACATGGGAGAAATTGCCTTGGAACATAGATGAACTTGAAGGACAGGTTTCAAACGTTGAACACATCACCGTCATCACAAGCTTTTTTATTGGAAAAAAAAAAAGCTTGGTAAATCTTCATTGTTTAAAGTTTAAGAAATTCTATCTCTCTAAGATCAACTTACTGAAAATGTAAATCTGAATACAATTTGATATTTTACATTCATATATAGTGCCTTTCAAAAGACTCCGTGTTGCTTTACAAAACAGAAACCAAACAATGACCAGAAGAACAAATAAGCAAATCAAGTAAAAAAGTAAAATCTTGTCAAAAAGTGAAAAATTAATAATTGGTTAGGAAAAGTGTTGAGGAAAGAAGTTTTGTAGTGTTTTAAAGGAAAATCAGAAGTTCAGGCCATGAAAGGCTATGAAGGGTTTTGACTGCATTGAGCAGAGGTTTGTGTTTAATATAAGCAGAGAACTAATGTTAACCAGTGGAACTTATAAAGAACAGGGACTATATGTGTGCATGGCTTAGTGTGCCATCACTCTGACAGCTGAGATCTGAAGAAGCTGAAGTCTGTTTGTGCTGGAAAGAAGGCCAATAAAAAAGAACATTTTAATAATGAAGATGGGAGCCAGTGAAAGCATGGGTCAGCATGCTAAGTGTAGGGTGAAGACAGGCAACAATACCAAAATGATAAAAGGCCAATTTACCCAGTGCATTAATATGGGGTTCAGATGCTAGTGATGGATAATGTAAGATGCAGAGAGTTTTAACCACTTCACAGGGTTTAACAAGCACACCATGCACAGCTATTGTAAAATTGGATAAAATGGATTTGGGACCTACCAATAAAATATTCAAATGCCTTTGGGAAAGAAGAAGATTATGTAACCCATAACTTGCTATTACCAGAAGTAAATATTTTCTAAATATTTTCCAGATAAATTCTGATAGGCATACAGAAGACAGGCCAGTGGAGTACTTTTTGAAAGGACCTGGTGCAGACCAGAAGCCGTATAACCTCTTTGTTGTTGACCCCAAAACCGGCTTTGTAAGAATCACTGACATTCTGGACAGAGAGCATATAGCACAATACAATGTGAGTTCCAGGATTTTTCTACTATACAGAATAGATTTTAACTCAACTTTGACAATGATTAACTGAAATTGTGGTAAATACTGGCATCATGTCTTGCTTAGCTAAGAGGAATCGCAAAGTACACAGATGGCACATATGCAGAGGAAGAAGTGCCACTAAGAATACTGGTTGAAGATCAGAATGACAACCAGCCAAAGTTCAAGTTTTTCGAAGGGTCTGTGAATGAATCAAGCAAAATAGGTATTTAATTTAAATCTTTACCTTAACCCAAACAGAATTGAATTACTTATAACAAAGTATAATGCATACTTTTTTATTTATATAAATATGAAAACAGATTCAAAGAGTGAACAAGAATCCATTATTAGTAAAATGTATATTTCTGTCTTAAAACAGTAGTAGATACATTACTTTTTAAATAGGTGGCCATATTATTCTCAGTTGGACATAGTAATGTACTATTAACTATCAATATTTGATACTATGTCTATACATAGTAATGTATTATTAACTATCAATATTTGTTACTATGTCTATATATAGTAATGTACTATTAACTATCAATATTTGATACTATGTCTATACATAGTAATGTACTATTAACTATCAATATTTGATACTATGTCTATACATAGTAATGTACTATTAACTATCAATATTTGATACTATGTCTATACATAGTAATGTACTATTAACTATCAATATTTGATACTATGTCTATACATAGTAATGTACTATTAACTATCAATATTTGATACTATGTCTATACATAGTAATGTACTATTAACTATCAATATTTGTTACTATGTCTCTGACACAACTACAGGAACTCCTGTCATGCAGATAAGTGCAGAAGACGCAGATGAGCACGGCACCATCAATTCAAAAATTGCATACAGTATAGTGAAGCAAACCCCAGAGGGGTCTGGCTCCATGTTCTCCATTGATAGAGGCACTGGGAAGATCTATGTTAGACGGCACACCCTGGATAGAGAGGTAGGCATTACTGGGGTAGGGAGCTAATGTTAGGTTGTAATCAGTTAAATTAGTATCTATCCAATATTAACAAATTCAAAATCTAATACAACAATAACTTAAGATGTCTTCTTCTTCACACACTCTGTCTCATACAGACCCATGATGCCTACACTTTAGTAGTGCAGGGTGTGGATATGGACGGAGCTGCAAACGGCTACACAGGAACTGGAACAGTGCAGATTCAGATCTTGGATATCAATGACAATGTTCCTACTCTCGAAAAAGAAGAGGTAAGAATACAGCCTAGCAAATCCCACAGTGTATCCATTGGCACCCATTATGAAGAACGCTAAAGGAAAGATATTTCATCTTTAAGGTCTTTCTGGTATCAGTTTGCAGGCACTATTGAGGAAGGCATTGCTGGTATGGTTGTTATGAAAATCAAAGCCCTGGATAAAGACTTGGAAAACACTGATAACTGGCTTGCTCACTTTGTAATCACTAAGGGTAACGAAGATGGGCTATTTAGTATAGAAACTGACCCTAAAACCAATGAAGGCATTCTAAAACTCATCAAGGTAAAAATACTCAGATTTACCCAAGGACAAGTGAAATAATGTACAACTTTGTTTAGCAAATATTAAAATGGCATTGCTTATGTCTTCTCTTTGTCAACGCCACCGCTCTGCTGGATAAACACAGGCTGTGGATTATGAAAACATCAAAGAGCTGAACCTGGATGTGGCTGTTTCAAACGCAGCACCTTTCATCGGTGGAAAAGGAATAGGAGCAGGAGCGAAACCTGGCAACCCATCAGGAGAGACAAGCGTCCCAATTAAAATCACTGTAAACAAATTATCCAAAGGCCTAATGTTTTCAGATCTTGTGCTGCCTGTGTTGGAGGACCCAAAGAAAAGTAATCTTCCCAAGATCATAGGTTCCTTTCCTGCTGTGGATCTGGATACTGGAAAAATTGCTCAAAATATCAGGTGAGTTCTGTTCCAGTGCAAAAAAAAAAAAATCATCAGTTAATAATAAGAGATATTTAAGGACTAAGAAGTTAAAATCACAGTAATATTTAATCTGAAAATGTTCTTTACCTTTTTATGAAAACACATTTCATGCAGATATGTGAAAGCATATGATCCAGGTAACTGGCTAGCCATTGATGAGAAGACTTCTAAAGTTAAACTTGTGAAGATTCCAGATCGAGAATCAGAGTTTGTGGTCAATGGAATCTACATAGCAAAGATAATCTGCATGATTGAAGGCAATTATGACCTATTGTTTTTTTTAAAAAAATCCAATCTAACAGTCTTAAAAGAATGTTATATTACAACAGACCTGTACTGTAATTTTATTTTTTAATTTATTTAGATTTGCCATTCAAGACAGCTACTGGAACAATAGCTTTAAAAGTTGAAGATTCAAATGACCACTGTCCCAAACTGACAAGCACCTATGAGAATGTATGTTCTGACACTAATGTTATAAATATCACCGTATTCGATGAGGACATTTATCCCAATCAAGAGCCTTACAAATTTGTTCTGATAAAGGAAGAGACTCGAGGAGAATGGGAGATGGTTCCTGTAAATGGTAAAACAAACAGCATTGCACTTCACAAATCATTATTCTATCTCAAGTTTCTTACATACTTTTATTTTTTGCTTCTATGCTTACCGAGAATCATCAGTGGTAAACTACAGCATAATTCCTTCATTCACATAGATCCAGAAAGATTTTTTTTTTAATGTGCACATGTAATTACTTATTTGTCATTCCAAGGAACAACAGTGAGCTTCCCCTCCAAGGAGACGCTGTGGGCAGGTTTATACAAGCTGACTGTGGAGATCTCTGACATGTAGGGTCTAGGCTGTGAAGAGAGACAGAAGCTTCAGATGAAGGTATGCACCTGTCAGGAAGGTGACGTGTCTGAAGCGTGCAAGGAAAACCGACATTACGTGTTTTCGGTCAAAGTGGGCGCTCCAGTCCTGCTGATGCTTGCCACAGGCCTGGCTCTGATTATCTACATAAATACTTCTCTAAGGTAGAAGATCTATATGTAAGTTCCTTTTTAAGTATTTTAGTTTACAGAATTCTAACTGTTTAATTTACTTTGTAGAAGGCAAGCTATGCAGCTTGGGATCCTCCTCAGGAGGACAGTCTGCTGATCTTCAACTATGAAGGTCAAGGCTCAACTGCTGGTTCAGTGGGTTGCTCCAGCCTCGAGTCAGACAATGACCTAGAGTTCCTCAATTATTTGGGGCCAAGATTTATGACTTTAGCAGAGATTTGCAGTCCTGCAAAGGCAAGTCCATCACCTACCAATGATGAACACATTGTCAAGTTAGTGGATATGAGCATCAAAAGCATTATCACCGGTAATACATTTCAGCCTCCAAAATATCTAAGACCTCCACCACAGCAGAGTACAGCTATTACCAATATAATCAATAATTCAGTCATTACTGAAACTAACAACAAATCAGATGCTCTTCCCATGAATACTAGTCAAACACTGCTCGTACAGCAGCAACCTCTGTACTATTTGGTGGAACATCAGGTACCAAACACTGTGATTCTTGCTGAGAGACCTGCACAGGGTATGTACCTAATCAATGGCCCCACAGGTGTTGAGGGTCTAATCTTCCAGAATGATAATATAGCACAGGGCACTCTAGAACAACAGGGAATGATTGATGGAGCATCTATAATGCAGGGAGGTATTGTGTTGGATGGCGGTCCGAGTCCAACCAGTCCAGGAAGCTTAACTACACCTACCATAGTAGTTAAGAGACAGCAAGGCAGACAGAAGCTCAAGGTTACAGGAGCTCAAGGCACTCATCCCTGGAAAACTTATGTTTGGTTTCTTAAATCAGAATGAAAGTTCACATTAAAAAAAAAAAAAAACACTAAAGGGGCATGTAAAATTAAGTGAGTTGCACGGAAAGAATCATGTTTCCCTTCTTTATTACAAGAAAACATTAGTCAGGGAAAAACTCCTGCCAGACCTGAAGACCTCTACCATACCACTGAAGAGGCCTACCTGTTCCTTTCACACATGATGCCTGTGTACATGCATAATAATTGACAAGTAGGGAAGAATGCCTACTTATAGAAGTTACCTGATCAATTAATGCAACCAAACCACGATGCATTTTTGGTTGCTGATTACAAAGCCCAGGACAGTAACAGATAGCATCTATTTCAATCAGACCTATCAGGACTTACAAGAGTTTATATTTATGGCATTTATGACACTTTTTTCCAGTGACTTACAATTATGTCTGAGTACAACTTGAGCAATTGAGGGTTAAGGGCCTTGCTGAGGGGCCCAACAGTGGCAGCTTGACAGTGGTGGGGCTTGAACCAGCAGCCTTTTGATTACAAGTCAAGTACCTGAGTCACTGAGAGCTTACAGACTCTTTTTATTAAGTTTATGCAAGGTAGCAAGTGAAAGCTAACTAATGAGCAAAAGTATATACAGGGTGTGTGTGTGTATATATATATATATATATATATATATATATATATATACACACACACACTTTTGTCAGATGTTTATATGGTATAGTGAAGTACAATTATAAGCATTTCATAATCGACAAATACATCCAGTTTTAGCAAAGACTTAACATTTAGTGTTGACCCTTTTTTTTAAGTCTTCTGCAATTCGCCTTGGTATGCTGGAAATCAGCTTCTGAGCTTGACTGATGGCAACCCATTCTTGCCTAATCAGTGGTTGGAGTTGATCACAGTTTCTGTGTTCACAGTTTTTGTTTGTCCACCCTCTTTTTGAGGCTTCACCTCAGGTTCTCAATGTCATGGACATCTGGGGAGTTTCCTGGCCATGGACACAAAATTTCAATGTTTTGTTCACCAAGCCCCTGGGTATTGCCTTGTGACATTGTGCTCCATCATACTGGTAAAAGCATTGTTCATCACCAAATTGCTCTTGGAGGATGTTTTGACACCATTCCTTATTCCTTATTCATGGTAGTGTCCTTAGACAAAGTTTTGAGCAAACCCACTCGCTTGGATGAGAAGCAACCCCACAGATGAATGGTCTCGGTATGCCTCACTGTTGGCATGACACAGGACTCATGGTAGCGCTCACCTTTTCTTCTCAGGACAATCATTTGTCCAGATATCCCAAATATTCTGAAGGGAATATTCAGTGGAAAATTGTTGGTTTTAAGAGATAAAACTTATTTTTATATTTACAGCTTTACCAAACTGTACTGCTGAAAATCATTTTTTGGGTTCTTCCAATTCAGTGTTCTTTCTTTTGTATCTAATCTTAATTGTTGAAATAATTGGTTTAATAATTGGGTTATGCATATTTATAAAAATAAACTTCAACGATCTTTTAAGGTCAAAAGAAACTATTACAAAAGTATCTAAATGTTGGCAAGGCACTTGTAAGCAAACTGTAAAAAATATGCATGTTTTGCTCATTTAAAGCAACGTTTTGTAGTTTTTGGCTTTGCAATCAATAAAGCTTATTTTCTCCACAAGAAAAAAAGCATTTGCTATTTCCTCCTGTAATGTTGGGTCATTAAGTATTTTGGCATTTACTGCTGCTGTAGTTATTAGCTTTACTGGAGCACCTTCTCCTTGTCTTTTGGAACTGCTTCAACTACTGTACAGCTAAAAACATACATGGATTACTGAATTTTTATTTTCAGATAATCTGTTTCATAAAAGAGCCCAGAAAATAGAGGGCGTGTGAATGCTGCTCACTTCAACATTACATCATTCAGTTTTTCATTGATTCTGTCCGTCACTGGATATGAGAGGAAATAAACAGGATTTCCTAGCTACAGACAAAAGTTAGAAATGATTTTATAGATAGATAGATAGATAGATAGATAGATGTGCATGTATGTGGAGTACACACACCAAGAGTAGTATGAAATCATTTTACAGCATATCATTGGTATTATGGTGAAGGGACTTTTTTTAAGATTTTAGATTAAAACTACATTAGAATGCTCAATATGCCTTATTTAGACTTCCTTAATGTGGGCATTTAAAAATAAAACTTGCAATCATTTATTTTGTAGAATGTGAAAGAATAGTATATGGATATGTATGTCTTTTTGTTGCAAGGGCTCAACTGATGCTCTGACACTTGATAAAGAATCACAGCTCTTATTATTCTAGGATTCTATTCAAGATCAGCCATCTTTGGAACATGAATAATAAAAATGTCAGCACCACCCAGAGGCAGAGATGAGAGAGCAGAGATGAGGTTATAAGTTTAAAACATAAGGTTACATAAAAAATAAGGTTACTAATGGTTACTCAAGCTTTTATTGCAGAAGCCACATTTTATTCCGAGAACAATGATTACTGATTCATATCTTTCCATTCTGGGAATGTTCGTTTCTTGGGAGACTTGTTTCTCAGTTGAATGAAAATGTATGACTAAAATGTGTGGGTTATGATAGTCAAAGATTGTACTGATAAGCAAATTTCACAAATTTCTTTCAAGGAATATCACTGCCATGTCATGTAGTTTCTATGACACACCTATATAACAAATGTTACTGAACGAAGTTAACTGAAAGCACCCACATAGATGACTGACTGGAATGACACATTCCCTGTGTCAACAAAACGGCCCAGATTTTCCCTGGAGTCACCTGACGTGGGGGGGGGGGGGGGGGAATCAATGTGTGTATAAAAGGCAGAACTGTCAAAACATACTGTTTGTAGTCCTACACCATGGCCAAAGCCATGATTTTTTCCCTTCTTGCCTCCTTGTTGCTCTTCTGTCAGGCTGCCCCAGTGGTAAGTTACTGAATCAACCAAGTGAACAGGTAGCAGGTATTCCATGTGATCACCACACTCCTGAAACTGAAACATTCTGCATGCACATTTAAGCAAAAAGTAATAAATTTGTAAGGTTACTGCTAAATACGCCATAAAATGTTATTTTGAGAACTGCATATATGGAGAGTTGCATACTGTTGTGTGAATATAATATAAATGGAATGGAAAAGGGCTGGAATAGCCAAGGTAGAGGTGAACCTGCCAATTGTAATAATATATTGCTTTATGCAAAGTGCTGGATTTGAAACTTGTCAATGTGTTGCTGGCTGTGGGAAAGGCTTGGAGCAGAACTGGAAGTATAACATGATGACTGGAATTGTACTCAAGGAGCTAAAATTCATCGCGAATGTTTACATGTAAACGCTTCCTGCCGATGGTTCCGACTTGTTTGTTATATAAGCAAAAAAAGGATATTTGGAGCCCCCCCAAAAAAAGGATATCCGGTGGCAACATTAGTGAACAGTATGATGATCACTATTCATCATTTAAATGCAAGACTTGAAGAATGGAACACAAACTTTTTGGATTCAGGAGTGGATTAACCCGACTCGGCACCACTTTTTTTTTTTTTTATTAGAACGAAAAAATAATCTATGTGAACTAAGAGCTTACTAGAAAACGCAAAGACCCTTTAGCCTATTTTAACTGAGGTGGAAGAACCCCTTGTTCCTCCAGTTTTATTCTCCCTTATGTAACATCACTTCACTGCTAACAATGTAGCTGATCAATGTCAGTTAAGTAAAGTTCTATGAGCAAGGCACAATGAGTAAAGCAACCAAACAAAGAATAAAATCTGGCATTAAACATTGAAACTTACATTAGGAAAAAACTATACCATGATGCTTATAAATGTACCAGCTCTGCTTATAAGCTATACAAAGCTGATTTTGCCATTTACTGATCTAGAATCTTCATGGTGGTTCGGATACACATTGCCCCCTGACAGTGAAGATGTTGGATGCAGTGAAAGGCATACCTATAGGAGGCGTGGCACTCCAGGTCTTTCGCCAAGGTGCTGACGGGACATGGGGAAAGGTTGCCCATGGGTAAGAACAAAATGCCACGCAGCAGAAAAACAGCATGCAAACATGACTAGAAACTGAATACTGTAGAAACAAAATAATCATACCCACCAAAATGTAGCACAAAGATTATGGAAGATGGTGTGATCACTAATAGTTATGATGGCCTCATCAACATACTTTATGTAAAAAGGTAGGCTTTACAACCATTTTCAGCCGTTCTCTTAAATTTCACCCACCTTCTGGCTCAATATTTTACTAAACTGTTCCTACCCCCAAACTCCAGGAATACAGATACAGCAGGTGAGGTTCATGAGCTTATCACAGACCAGGACTTTATACCTGGCATATACCGCGTGGTGTTTGACACCAAGGCCTACTGGAAGGCCGAAGGTCGCACACCTTTCTACGAGTTTGCTGATGTAAGTAGACATTCTCTATAAAAAGAAATAAGAACCTTCCTCAGCTGATGACATATGCAGGGGCTCCATTAGTTTTCATCTCTTTTATTAATCGAAAAAGTGTTCCGACAATTGGGGAAGGGCAAATAGTTAGCATGGTTTCCCTTGAAGAGATATAGTGTGTAAACTGGACTCTGATGTTCAACAAAACAAGCTTATTCAGTAAATACCATGAGGGAAAGACAAACAATCCTTTTTTTCTGGATGCTAACCAAGTGCATTTTCCCCCCCAAGGAGGGAAAGTAAATATTTAAGAACGTTTATGTTCTCTATAGACACATCTATCCATAGATAAATGGACCAGTTGTAGATAAGGCCATGATGGACTATTCAGGGGCCATCCATAACACATAAGTACCATGGTTGGATACAGTTCAAGTCTCGTGAGAGCATTTGTGGACTAAGCAACTTGACCTTGTGACTCCAGGTGGTGTTCGAGGCACACGCCGAAGAACATCGCCACTACACCCTTGCCCTGCTCATCAGCCCCTTCTCCCACACCATGACAGCTGTAGTGTCCAAAGTGCATGACTAAAGACACAAATGTCTCACAGGTAGTCAAATAAAAACACACCACCAAAAGATCGGCAATGAAGAGTCTAAATGGAGACCAAGACAAACACACCTAGCCAAGAAGGAGATTGCTCCAAGAATAGGTTTTCAACTATAAACTCTTTTAATGATCATTACAGAGCGTAACGCAGTGAACAAACTGGTAACGCAATGAACAGACCAGCAAAACAAAAAGATCTGGAGCCTGGATTGTACACATCTGTCAAAGCAACTCAAGACATCCTGCCTCTGAAACTGCTGTTCACTTTTTTAGTGTGACCTTCACATACAGACTTACAAAAACATGAAAGGATTACCCTTGTCTTCTGGAACCTGTGACTGATGACATTGAGCAGAGGTCTACAAACATGGCTCCAGATTCAACAAAAACCTTTTAAAAAATAAATGTGCACTCTACATAATTTTTTTGTTTTTCAAACATCATCCACAACCACCTCACTGCATCTCTCAACCAAAAATGCAAATATGTAAGGGAAAGAAAAACTCAAGGCACAAATATGAATACTGCAAGAATTGTAACACTACGTTACAAATATGTAATGGTGAACATATCTTTAAACTTTCTATAAATTTTATTGTCCAAACACACAAATGGAAAACTGATGGGGTGTAATTTCTATTTTTAAGGGGCAAGGGAATGGGGCAGGTGAAATTAAATTGATTTAAACCTGCAGACAGACCACAGTATCGAACACAGGCTTCTTCACAGTTACGACTAAGTAAATATGGGTTCCTCACAAAAGCAACTGCTCACAAACCCTTCTAAAAATACATGTATACAACACTGTGGGCATAATCCAAATTAGAAATGTGGGGATACACCAGCAGGCTAAACACCTGGCTGTGAAAATGTACCCTTTATTAAGACATTTATAACGAGATGAGTGAGATGTAATGAATTTTGGTAGATTACTAAATGTGATTTGCACATTGTAAACGCCTTCATTAAGAAAGGTTTATACCTCATATCTAACCATTTGCGTGTGTTGCTTTCAGTTATTTTATATTAGGTGAAAGCTCACCACAATTACACAATGTTGATGTAAAGGTTATTATAATGTATGTCAAGTATAAGTAATGTACACATTTTGCAGTTTGAGAAAGCAAGCTCTCCTGACTATGTTCCATCAAATACTACTGCTGAGTGCCTGTAGAATAGAGTACTGTGCCTTAATCACCATAAAAATTAGAACAAACAGCAATATGTTAATTTAACATGTTGCAACATAAAATGTTCTTACACTATCTCCAAAATAATTCTATTATACAATTCCCCAGATGGCTGCTTTCTCCTGCCCTTATGCCAAACAAAAAGTGTGATTTGAAAGCCTGCCTTTACAACACTAAATAATTAAAACAACCCAAGTGAAGTCAAACCAGCATAGTTCAGGTGGAGTTAGAAAATCAATCGTAATGGAGTTTTTGTATACAATAACGATTTTATGTAAAAAGGTTAATAGTTAAATATTGGAATAGTTTTGTAATGTATTTTTCTATTGGCCACAGTAATCTATTCTTACAAGCTAATCTCACACAAAAAGCACACTGCAACTGTAAGCTCCCAATGGTTGTACTGGTAGAGGAATGTATGAAACAAATTCAATTCAACATTTTACCACAGAAATCATTGAGGCAAAAAGAGTGAAAAGGACAGACAAAGAAAACGGTAAAATTGAGAGGAAAAGGGGGATTTGGCCCCAGCAGTCGCCTTCATTTCAGCTTTAACCTAACCTCATAACTAATATAATAGGACTTTTAAATTCTGTATGTCAACTGGTCATATGTTCATGGTTCACGTAACCTTTAACCATAGCAACTGGGCCTCATCAAACACAGACTTTAGTCTGCAGGTTTAAGGAAGGAAGGGGGGGGGGGGGGGAGATAAAAACCTATCAAAAAAAAAAAAGACTCTGTAAACAAGAGACTCAACACTGGAGAGTACTTCAGACAAGCATTCACTCACTGAGCTCACACTTCAGCCCAAGTGGCTCTCCTGGAGGAAATGGCTCAACCACTGGGCACATGAACACAAACACAGGCCTTCGCTGCGAGGATGGCCCACAGGAGCGCGTCGGGCCGCCGAGCGCCCAGAGCCGATCAGCCTGGTGCAGGCCTGAGAACGCCGCTGGTATCACTGGTAAGCGATTGCTCCCAAGCTCATTCTCGGCACTTCAGGTGCACGGCTGTGAGCATACCACAGCTGCAGGGAACAGTTAAGCTGGTGCCCGGAAGTGCACCGTTGGTACAGCCTGACCTCTGTGGAAGTTGATGGGTGGTCCTCTGAGCCTCCACCCCCACCCCACCCCCCCACCCTCAAACATACACAGAGGGAACATAAGAGAATACCAAACAGTAGTTCCGTTTAGGACAGACGTGATAAATTAACAGAATAAACCACAAAGCAACTCATGGTGCATGAAAATCTCAAGACATATACAAAGACAAACTATGTACAAACAAAAGTGAACCCTAGTTTGTCTTCAAATCGGTTTGAGTGCTCGAAAGTGTACAGGTGTAAAGTTCTCTCAAACACAGTTCTGATGCCATTCAAGAGCAACACTGACATCACTCTCTCATCCAGGCCCAACTTACATTCCAACTAGAGTGCAACATCTCAAGCTACTTCATGTACAGAGCTAGGGCATTTCCAAGACCCACACCTCCAACCACCCACCCACCCCACCCACCCACCCACCCACCCACACAGTCATGCCAGAACCCACTGAAGGGCATTTTGGCTTTTAGCAGCTGTGAACCCACCTGATGAGCAGGTTTTAGTGTGAATGACCTGCCAGAACCCCTCATCCTTCACTCCCCCTACCCTCCCTAAACAGTGCACTTCAAATGAGACAAGAAACTCCTATAAATTTAAGGAAAAAAAAATAAAGTTATACAAAACTTTAAAAAAAAAAAAAGGAACAAAAATGTGCAACAACAAAAAAAAATAATAATCACATAAGGCATGCAGCTGCTAACGGTTTCTTTGTTTTTCATATTTAGTAGACCACCACATGCCTACTCCTTTTGTTTTACATACATCCTCAAGTTGCAAGGTATCCAATTCTCTTAAAGAAAATAAAGAATGAAAGACACAAAAGGACAAAAGTGGAAAAACAACAAGACAGACAGAGACTTAGCTGCCAAAGTAAGAGTGTGTGCACTAAGATGATGGGCGTCATTCCGAGACCATGCGAGCATCTCCTTCACGAGGCCTGGGCATTTTAGACCAGTCCCCATCATGCAGGAGATAACGGCAGTCTTCTGCACAGCCAGAGGAATGTGGAAAGAATGACACTCACATGACACACCCCACTGGAGTGCTCCACAATATACCTCAATATAAGACAGAAATAAATATGAAAAACAAAAATAGAAAATTTACAGTACACGAAATCAAAACTTCCACAGTTTTTCTGTAGAGAAAAAAAAAAAAAAAAAATACTATGCTTTAAAATACTACAATATATACAAAACGTGCCACAAAACGTTTATTGGCGTCTAGGTCGCTGTTGGATTGTAAAACTGAGCTTTCTACGTTGTCAGCATGAATGAACACGGTGACAGTGATGACAGCCTACGAAAATCAGTTAAGGCTTCGCAGTAAACATCTGATTTGTTGATGCTGGCACTTCCTGCCTTCCCCTTTTCATTTTGTAGCATGATGGGAGTAGCTAAAGCCAGCATGGACATAGAAACATGCAGTGGGACACGCGCAGCCACACCCATACCCACACACACGGGTTAAGACCACACACACACAGTCAGTCACACACTCAACTGTTCAGGCCTTTAACCTCTTGGTTCTTGGTTTTAAGGTTACTTGGCAGCAGTACATCATTTTGCCACACCCCCACTCCATGGGTGTTGGGTCATTTCCAGGTGCCGAGGGTCAGGTGATGTTAGTGAGCGGAAGGGACGTCAGTACTCTGCTATGGGGGCAAGTTCAGGGCTCAGGTTAACAGTGATGTTCTTATACAGACTACTTAGAGAGACCTCTGGAAAATACTGGAGGTTATTCAGGCCATCCAGATGCTGTCTCTCTTTAGAATATCTTAACAGCTTATACCTGAGAGAGAAAAACAGAGCAAGAGAGAGAGAATCATGCATAAGTCAGTATGCCAATCCGTAAAGAATATTGCACACACTGCTGCAAATAAGGTGCGTCAGCAGTGGGTCAGGCACACGTTTAGTTTAAAGGGTCATTATGATATAAATAAGTCTAAAGAAGTGGATCTCATCATCCACGTAGTCAAAGATGGCACAAGCATAGTCACTTTTGACCCTCACCTTTTTATCCGACCAAAATATTACTGAATTTTATCTTCTTTTTTTTTGCACAAGACACAAAATTGTGCATATGGCAGGGCAAGAGCAAAAGTGAGAGTGAGTCAGAGACATATGGCAAACTGACCTCCCCAGGAACTGCACTTCTCCTCTGTGGTGATGTGGAATTGATTTGTATTTGCCGATCTCCCCCTCAGGCCTGGTCACATTAAAGCTGGCAAAGTGCACCCTGGTAAAGGCACATAGAGTAATGCACCAGCCCACACAGCAATGGACATTGAAAACATATGCACTGTTTGACCTCTTGAAGCACACACACACACACACACACACACACACACACACACACACACACCTGTTCCACAGGTCATCGTCCTCCCCTCCCCAACCCCAGAATGCATTGGGGAAGCCGTTGATCTTGTGGAACTGCTCCACCGTAAGACCACTCACTCCTCCGAAGAACTCACTGTAGGGTAAGCTGAAAACACACAGAGACAACTACACAACTCAAACAATATATTTCAACAGCCAAATGACATCTCAAACCTCAATCAGGTCAGATATTAAAAGGAGCAAATAAACAACAGCCTTATCAATTATCTCTCAAAAGTACCAAGAAATAAAGAAAAAGTTTATTACAGAGGTGCAACACATCACTCCTCCCAGGAAGAGGGGGTGTACAAAGAATAAACACAAATAGCCTTGATCTCCTCTCAACAGCCAACAGCAACATGGGCCAGCATGACACCCTTCATAAATCAAAAACAAAATCACAGCCATTTCTCTCCTGACTGCAAAACATGCAACAGGCTTGATCTCACACACACAGAGAGAAAGAGAGAGGACATCCTGATATCCTCAAAGATCAGCTACGGCAACTGGAAGAGAGATGTCTGCACTTGAAACTAAGCATTCACCAAAGCACAGAGTACAGCAGGGATCGGAGACCAATACTGCATGTGCTGAACAGTACCATACATAAATTGCGTTAACAGTACAACTGCATCTATGTCTAAAACTTCATATACGCAAGCACAGAATGAACTAAAACAAAGACCCCGTAAAGTCAACATTCTAATCAAGAGGAAAGAGAGAAAATGCAACAGAACGAAGAAGAGCCAGGGTGAGGGTTGGAGTGTGATCTTCAGGGCTGCTGTGTTCCCGCTCACTTACATGTACATGTACTTGTCGAGCTTTGTGGCGAAGTGTCGGGGCATTTGGCCACAGCCATAGTAATTCCGGTCATTTTCAGGGATGTGATCAACGTCGTGGAACACCATGCAGTCCCAGTCCAGGTCTTTCATCGCCTCTTTAAAGCCCACGTTAAACAGCATGGCACGGTTAAAGGGCTGTGTGCCCGTCTGAAAACAGACACGTGGAGACACACACACAAACAAACTAAATACAGCAGTCTGACCATTAATCAACTCATTAGCACAAAGTAAACAAGCAGAAGTGAAACTGAAAAATGGCAAATCATTAAAACACAAACAATCCAAAAAACCAACCAACAGCAACATCATGCCCCCTTTAACAGCCCAGCAGAGGGCAGCATCACTCAACATGAGTGTGTTAGTATGTGAATACCTGCTCAATTACATAAAAAGCAAACTGCAGGCGCTGGCGCTGAAGCATGGGGGCGAGGTGCTGAAACAGGATGGGGAGATGCTCATGACGATTCCTAAATGGAATGAGAATAGCCACCTGGAGAGGAAAGAGACAGAGAGATATTCGTTCATGTCATCTGAATAAGCATATGACACCATACACCGGAACCATACACCGCATTCCGAAAATTTTGAAAACTCAAAATGCACTGTTCCGAATTATTATGCACAACAGAGTTTCAAAACATTTTATAGGTTGTAAAGAACTGAAAATGGTCATTTGTTGAATTTGCAGCATTAAGGAGGTCACATTTACTGAAATCAAAGCTATTAAAGTTTTTGGTTTTTTTTAAAAACCCATCTTAACAGGCCAAGTTACATGTTAACATAGGACCCCTTCTTTGATATCACCTTCAGAATTCTTGCTTCCATTGAATTTGAGTTTTGAGAGTTTCTGCTTGAATTTCTTTGCAGGATATCAGAATAGTCTCCCAGAGCTGCTGTTTTGGTGTGAACTGCCTCCCACCCTCATAGATCTTTTGCTTGAGGATACCCCAAATGTTCTCAATAGGGTGGAGCTCAGGGGAGGATGGTGGCCATACCATGAGTTTCTCTCCTTTTATGCCCATAGCAGCCAATGACACAGGTATTCTTTGCAGCATGAGAGTGCATTGTCATGCATGAAGATAACAGAAGGCACGGTTCTTCTTTTTGTTCCATGGCAGGAAGTAGTCAGTCATAAACTCTATATACTTATACTTTGGCAGTCATTTTCACACCTTCAGGGACCTTAAAAGGGGCCTACCGGCTCTCTCCCCATGATTCCAGACCAAAACATGACTCCGCCACTTCCTTGCTGATGTTGCAGCCTTGTTGGGACATGGTGGCCATCCACCAACCATCCATCCATCCATCTGGACCATCCAGGATTGCACAGCACTCATCAGTAAACAAGACTGTTTGACAATTAGTCTTCATGCATGTCTGGGTCCACTGCAACCATTTCTGCTTGTGAGCACTGGTTAGGGGTGGCACGAATAGTAGATTTATGTACAACTGCAAGCCTCTGGAGGATCCTACACCTTGAGGTTCACGGGACACCAGAGGCACCAGCAGCTTCAAATACCTGTTTGCTACCTGAATGCCTGTTTGCGGCATTTTAGCAGCTGCTCTTTTAATCCAATGAATTTGTCAGGCAGAAACCTCCCTCATAAAGCCTTTATCTGCAGAAACCCGTCTGTGCTCTGAATCAGCCACAAATCTCACAAATCTTCACAATACGATGATCACGCTTAAGTTTTCCTGAAATATCTGTTTTCATACCTTGTCCAAGCCATTGCACTATTTGACACTTTCCCATATTGCTTAAAACCTGTGGCCTGCTTACTAATGTGGAATGTCCTTCTTAAGTAGTTTTCCTTTAATTGGGCTCATCTGGCAAACTAATTATCACAGGTGTCTGAGATTGATTTCAGTGATCCAAAGAGCATTGAGACAATACCATCCATGAGTTTAACTGAAAAGACAAAGTTAAATCTTTATGACACTTAAATCCAATTTGCCTAATGCTGTGGAATGCGGTATAAAGTAATACAGCTATAAAATAATCTGGAATGTGGTTATAGGTAAGAGTGTCTACTGCCTATAAGAGACCATTTTGGACCTTCTCAGTACAACTTGCTTTACCAGTCACAGCAAATACATGTATATCACATTTAACTGTATATGTTTCTCCTAAAAGGTAAAAGTTTGTCATCATTAGCTGAGTTAGTTAATATCTAGCTATAGTGTTGAGTAAGATGCTATACAGCTAGTCACATAACCACAGAATGACTTTACGTTGTTTTTATCTTTTCTGTGTGTTTCCAATGAGTATGCAGTAGAAGTTACGCCATTACGGTTGTGCTTTTCAGCCCAAAACACTACAGCTACATCTACCAACACCAATGCTAAAACACTTATTCATGTTTCAACATAAATGACAACAATTTTGACAGTAAAGCAGAACACTTTTGGGGAAGGAGCATACTGTAAATTCAAGATATTTAAGACTTCTTGCCTTGGGAAGCTAATGATATAATCAAAAACACATTTATAATATAATTGATTATGATCGATTTAGAAACAAAGTCTAAGAATATCCAAACTTTTTGCTTGATCCATTTCATATTGGCCCATCAGATATTCAGTTCCTAGCATGATATTTGAGCGTTTGTGTTTTGTTTGATATTTATGTATATGCATTTTTTTAAGTCTTCTTTTTAAAATTTATTATAATTTAGCACAGTGCAACTTATTTCCTTTATTTTCTCAGAGGCATCAGACTCAATTACCCCTCAACAATGCCATTCACTAAGACAGACATCAACATCATCTGGTGTTGCTACTGTGATTTCTGAATGCTGCGAGATTATCCACCTTAAAGCTGCAGTAACAGAATTAAGGTATTAAATTCTATGGGCTACAGAGAGGTAGGAAAATGGTTGTTAAAATGAATTGGTTTTGGATCATTAGGCCACACACATGTTGTAAGTGGACATGTAGGAAAAACAACATATCTAGGACATGGACACCACGTGAGGTTAACTCGTCCGCTCAAACATGTGCCTCTTCCAAGCTGTTTTAGCTAAAGGCTCAAGAGCCTGAACAGCAGACAAAGACGTGCTCTGAAGGCTTTACTGGTCAAGACACAACTATTTAAAAATGCAACTAGAGATCGTCTCAATATCTCGTATCTGAGAAAAACAGCTTTGCTTGGAGCAGATGCCACTTGACAACAGGAATGGGGGCTGAATTTGTCATCAGTTAACGCACGAAGTTAACAACCATCCCATAGACGTGATCTCCCAGCAGCCGCTCGCAGAACCAGCTCCGTTTGGACTGGAATAACTAGTTATGGAAGGCATTATGGGAAAGTCTAAAAAGGACTATAGGTTTCATTAATTCAGCATTGACATTGTCCCATGACATTCACTCATGTTACCTTCCAACATTTCATACAAAAGTTCAGGCAATTATTGTTATTTTTGAGGCAGCCAAAACACACACACGCACGTACACATCCCTACCTTCCACCGCGGTTTGCAGTCTTTGGGTTTCCAGCGGCCCCCTGACTGAATGCCCAGCTGTGTAAGGTGTAGTTCTGCTTCCTCCATAGGAACCTCAGTCATGTTCACTTCCATTGGACCCTCTGCACAAACACAGCGCAGCAGCAAATATCACTCAGCAGCTGCTACAGGACAACAGCTAACAGGACAAATGAGTCGCTCTGGTAATAATAAAAACAAACAATTTGAAGGTCATAGATCCTGTGTGTAAGAATCAGGGACAACTTGAAATTGTTGAAAATATCTCTTCACATTATGAACATAGGAAGGTACAGGTAAACAGCTGCATGACTACCTACACACACACACACACACACACACACACACACACACACACACACACAGGTTCTCAGACTATAATGTCTTGTCCCATGACACAATCACAGCATTCCATTACAGTGTTTAAGTGTGTCTGCTATAGCAAGAATGCCTGGTTACATCAACAATGCCCCAGTGAGTTAGAAGCACAAAAGCCATTTTGGAATCAACCTCAGAGCATCTTTATCTTTCTCACACACACACACATAAACAAACACCTTCAGCCCTGTGCTCTGTCATGATGGAATGGCAGAAGACATATCACTGCAGTTTTATCATGTGCAGGTGAGCTTGAACAATAAACCCATGTTAAAAGCTCTTCTGAAAGATTCCTGTCATTTTATCAACACTTCATCCTATGAGTGCCACTAGATCAACAAGGTCAATCGATTCAAATACGTTATCCTCAGTGTGCATAGGCAAAGCCCACGTCATCGCGTACTGTGATATCAGCCTGAACACAACAGGATCATGCTCTAATCTCTTGTAGGCATTTTTGCACTGCAGCTAAAGAAACTCACTCATAGAAGGTAAGCGTTCCGGGCAGGGCAGGTTCTGGGCGTAGGTGAAATTCTCAGGGAGGTATGTTGTCGGCTGAGGGAAGTACTCACTTGAGTTGTTTCCATCTGGATAATCTGTGAAAAAGACAACAGAGATAATCTGTGCAATCTAGGGACCTAAATACTTAGCACCGCATGCTTGTGCGTCATTCCAGTGTATGTCTCAGTAGAGGTGAGCTAAAGGGGCATGTTTGCAACTTCTCACCTGTGCCATTAAGCGTGGCGTTCTTGTTGGTGTACGACCTGATCATCTGCCCAATTGTCCGCACGTTGTCCCGCAACATTATACCCTGAGCCTGCACCATGAAGAAGTATGTGTTGGCTGAAACAGGGGAAGGGGAAGAAGTGAAAAAAGGGAGAAAAAAAAAGTAACATAACCAAACAATCCCTCAAGACTGCTAAGAGTGCAAAACAGTGAAGTTGAATGGAACACTGGATGCCTCCCACACACAAGCCGTAGAGACAGGCTACTCAGAAAGGAAGCATCTAGAAAGCAACAACAAGCCAAACAAGTTCTGTATGCAAGCTGTTCAGTGATTGCACCCTGTAATCAAAGAACCAAAAGTGTGTTTCTTCTCTGTACAGAAGACCTATGATCAATTCCATGACATGACAAATTCCACTCCATCCCATTCCATTATGGTGGGATTTTTTTTTTTTCCATGCAGACAAACAGGTGCCTTAGATGGAACTTTCTATTGCCCATGCTCAGCTTTCAATACCGCCAATTTTTTTTTGTCCTGCAGACATGTATAAATTTTATTTATAAAACTTTATACAAACGATGAAATGCTTATTAGACTAAATACTAGGAGAAATGTAATAGTCTATAAAAGTCCCAAGTAAGCACACTTTTACAAGTCCCTTTTGAGAAACCAAGCAAACTCACTCCAGGGTACTTCTACATACAACTGCAGGGGCAAGCCTTCTTTTAAGGGCACTGGAAGAGTGTATGGACATGACATGTTACCTTGCAGGTCCATGCTGCAGTTAAAGCAAACCGCCTTATTGCACCATAGACAAAACTGATGAAACTCTGCTGACTCCTACTAAATGAGTCAGAATTTTAACCTGAGGTCAAAACTAACCAGGTCACTGAGTCTTTGCATGTTTAGCTTGCTCATAACTGACACCGATGCTCATGAGTTTTTCCTCACAACCGACCGAATAAGCAAGTGATGGATTAGGGAAAAGGGTAGGGAGGGGAGCAGAACTTCCTTTGCACAGACCACACTATAGTCTGGCTGTCATGCAAGATTAAAGTAGCCATACTACTGGCTTCTAACAAAAATACGCATGCTTGTTGAAAATAAAAAAGGGATATGACGACAGATGATGCAGACTCCCTTTAGATATTAGAGACTTCAACACAGGAAAGTTATGCCTCAAAATTTAAATATCACATAGATCAATCAGCCATAACATTAAAACCAGCTGCCTAATATCGAGTAGGTCACCCTCATGCCCCCAAAACAGCTCTGACATGTCAAGGCATGAACCAAGACATTAGTAGCAGATCCTTAAAGTGTGCCAAGACGTGAGGTGGGGCCTCCATAGATCACATTTTCACTTCACATCCCAGAGATGTGCAATTCTGCAAAATTGGATGATTATGTTGTTATTTGTGTCTTTATTGAAAGCACAATACTGACAGTGTAAAACAAATTATGTTATCTAGAATATACTAACATTTTTAAGATGTATTTGCACAGTTGTACTCAAAAGCTCATATAAACATTTGATGGAGAATTGCTAAAGGGAGAATTGTGATGAATAATAACCGATACCCCCATTCCTTCTAGGGAGGGACAGCATATTCTGCATGCAAGGATGGTGATGATTCCTACATCATGTCAATAAAAAAAAAATTTAAAAAAAAATCACTCTAGTATTCACATATTTAGGTAAACCTGAACTCGGTTTCATTGCTTGATGTAATCGTAGCATTTGTACTGCTATGTACCTGAGGGCCCTTTGGGTAGGGCACATAGTAGTTTGGTGATGAGATTCACATTTCTGAAGTTCAAAAAGCACAGCCTTTATGAGCATGTAAGCCATTACGCATTACTGAACAGTAATTTTATAATTTCTGATACATTAAACACTATGTTTTTAAGTTTAGTTTCAAAATAACTTGTATTGTGCAAAGTATTGTAAAAAGTACTGAAATCTTAATTCAATTGAATATCTCTAAAAACTGCCAGATGTGATTTTTCCAATCCATCTCCCAATTTCCGACACATTCATAGCCTAGCACTCAACCTTTTCAACTCGTCCCTGACAATACTTTCCTTTAAGGGACTCCGCATCCACATTAGCCCATCATTTATCAATTAGTCAGTTCGGTGAGACATTTTGTTCATCAGTCACCTTAACTCAGGGTTAGTACAAACTACAATGTTCAAGGTGCAAGAACTTTAAAATAAGAGACCAATTCTGGCACATAATCCACAGGGGAAGAATTAGGCTCCATCAGAATCTTCCCTAAATAGAAAGCAAAAAGTCTGACTTGCATCTCATCATTAGACTTGATTATTTTGTAGTCAAAGAAAAGGAGCCATCACAAAGGCATGATGGTTACACGGAAACAGCAAAGCCATAACGATGATCACCAGAGCAACCACACTGCCAGCTCAAACCCAAAGTAGTGACACATATTCAAGTCATGTGCACTAATTCCAGAAAATGTTCACATGTACCTGCATGCCAAACCATATTTTGAGTGAACTTAACACCAACAGCTTTGAATTAGTTAAAGTTAGCAGCATACAGTAGTGAACAATTGTAAGCTTACATGCATCTTAAATGCAAATCCATCCGATATGCATCTCATATGCAAATATGTGACTTATATGCAAATCTAAACAAAAACAGTTCCTACACTAGGCAAGTGGTCTAAAACAACAAAAAAATAAACCTACTAAATGACTATATAATAAAAACACATACAATTTGAGCTTGAAACCACAGCACTTTTGTTAGAAATACTTTCCTGTGCAGTAGGCTATACAAAGTTAAACCAAGCAAGGTCAGTCAACCTGTCCATACGATCACTGACATTTCACCAAGACACTGGTGTAAGTTATATACAACAGACCCTGATATCCACTATACGAATATATGATACCAGTATAAAGATGCATTTGTTAAAAAACATTAACATAATAAATGAAATGGTGATTTTAAAAGTGCAATGTAGGAATTTCGGCATTACTCAGAGCACTCACTCCTTTGTCTTAGCTTCATCATTTTCACACTGCAAAATTCCATATTTTAAGTAACAGGTCAATATTGCACAAATCATGATTGCAAAAAGCCAATGCATTATTTTCTATGCAACAGCACATAGTACCGGTACGACTTCGCCCAGTCCCAAATGTTCAGGGGGTGCTCTAATAATAACCAGAGACTACGTCGCACGATGTAGTTTGTGCGGCATGTTTTCAAACACAAAATCATACTTAAATCAGAACTACGCAGGAGTTACGGCAATTTGCTTGACCAACTCAATTAAACATACAGTTAAAACATCCAAATTCTCGCTCATGGAGAATAACGACGTTAGTTCAACACACACTAATAGTTTTCTCTGCTTCAACGCCCTTAATTAAGTGGCCTTTCTGGACAGCGGCCCTGGAAAATAATTAGTCCACCATCTAATTAATAAAGCTGGTGATCTGTTATGCTCTCGTTATTTCATATAGCGGTTAGGCTTTCTAGCTGTTGGTTTTTTTTCTTGATTTTGGCTCATTTCATCACGTTATCATGTCTCTAGAACCAAGAAAAACAACCTACACTGCACAAGCTTATAGCAACACTGGTCGTGCGATACAATTTAGATTATTTGGGTGTATTCACGCCTACACTTGCTGGTCCTAACCAGGGGCCGTCTTTGGGGTAACCGTAGTCACATCCAGCTGCTTTAATAACACGTTACTGAACTAAACGCCGTGGAAAGGGCGCTGGCTAGCCAACCAGAGATCACTTCCTAGCCCCGAGTTGTGCACTGCACGACAAGACCGTCGTCAAGAGTCAAGCATTTCACGGAGGAACAAATTAAAAAGTTCAAATTAAAATGCTGCACTTCTTTCCACGCGTGTGTACAGGATAACTACACGACACATCACAGATAGCTTAGCTAGCTAAGATTCATTCAGCAACGTCGTTAGCAGTCTAGTTAGCAACCATCAGCAAATGTCGTTTATTTTGCATGTACATACACAGATCTTATAACCCGACACCTACCTATTCCGGGGGCGACATAGATGAAGTATAGACACGTCGTAGACATGGAGAAGAAAAAAATGAAGGCCAAAAACGAGCGGTTGGACAACCGCAAAAGCCGCCTCGAATTTAGCATTTTTCTTTGCTCCGAGCAAGCAGGTACTAGCTAACTGCCAGGTCCATAAAAAATGTGTCGGTGGCTAACTTAAAGTTGTTTTTTAATGCTCTGAAGAAATAACGACGATGTTGTTCGGCGTCCCTCAATAATCAAGACTATAAACGCGTCCGCATCGCTGTGGCCAGCACAGGAGGGATGCGACGGTCAGGTAAGCGACCTCGTCCAGGGGAAAAGTGCTGCTGAAGTCAAGAAATTTCCAGATTTGAAGAAAAAAAAAATCAGGCCTGGTAGGTAATTATATTAGGCAGTGTCACGCCGTAACATCGTAGGCGGTACGTTTTGGGGATACATGGCTCTTAAAAAAAGTATGTAAACGTGCTCATTCAGAGATGAATGAATGAATGTTTTGATGTGGAGCCTGTTAGCTGGTTAATAGCGAGGAATCCACACCATGACGGATGATGTCGGTCTGCCCTGCCTCCTCCCACTCAAACCTCACTCTAACTACAGATATCAGTCCAAAACAATTTCCTTGTTACGGGTGAAACTCAAGGCACTACAGCGGACAAAAAGTAACAAACGACGGGAAGAAGACAATTAAAACCAAAAACACGAAGCCGCTCCCATTTCATTCCTGCTGTCGCCGCGGTCATTGCTAGGCTAAATTTCCGGTAAGCGTCACGAAAAGCCCCAAGATGGTCGGCAAGAGAAATGTTAAGGGTCACTGATGAGTAAATACTTTTCCAAAATAAAGGTTTAAATGCATCTTCTATATTACGTGGCCGACATAAAAAAGTAATATCTTTACAGCTTTAACAAATAATCAAAATGGGGAATCATAGCCATAGACTGAGACCTGTCCTGTCCAAAATTACTGCAAACCGATATCAATACCTAGTGAAATCTGTGCCACAACAAAGTGCTAAGGCCAAAGGAGATCCAGCTTGCTACTACATGGGTGTCTTTTTAAGTGGCTATTCACTGTGTACAAAACAAATCCCCAAATGATGTGATTTGCTTTTCCCATCATCAGAGAGTCAAGGAAAATCCTATTGTTTTTACTTTTGTTACAAATGCATTTATTGCAATAATCTCTGTCTAATTAGATCACCAGGTATTATAAAAGTTAGATATATTTAATATAGAATTCTGATATATTGATATAGATCTGCATTTTCCTTTTGGAGGTTTGCATTTAAATGGACTAGTTTACACCTCAACTAGTTAAACAGTTCTGTATTATTGCAAGATTAAGTGCAATATATAAATCTAACCTCAGATATGGGTATGAAGTGTTCGAGCATGTGTGACTCTCTTGTTTCAAATTCTCGTCGTTGGTGAGATAGGCGAGATATATATATGTATATACACATATGGAACAAGAAGTGAGATGTAGATGTAGAAACAGATATAGATATATGTACTGTAGTAAGAGATGTTGAAATATTTAAAATTGTAGTGCACAAAGTTTCCAGAGAAACAGGACATTTTGGACAGCTGTCCTTTATCAGCTGTGCAAGCAAAGTGCTTCTGAATTAGTAGGAGGAGGAGCCAGTTTGTATATGGAAAAAGTATATCTTTAAATCATAACATCCATTCCATGGGGTTCTAAAGTTCGAAGAGTGTAGATGAGTTCTTTTTCTTTGAGTTTCCTAATTTCATTGCTGCCAGAACTGGCAGTACAAACAGATAATGCCTTGCCACTGGAAATGACAAATCCTTCATTCTGATGGTGCGAAGGTATTCAACAACCGATCAGCAAGCCTTCTCTTGGTTTCTCCAATAAAAATCTGATTACATCTCTTACAAGTAAGACAGTTGACAACTCCCACAGTTGAAATGGGAGAAATGGGTGATGACAACTGATCCTTTTTGACAGTTATTTTAGTGGCTGTGTTAATAAATTTGCATGCAACACATCTAGAGCAGCTGCATGCTACAGTATCAGAGATATTATTTGAATGATCATTTATCTCAGTTTTGATGAGCATGTCTTTGATGTTTTTGTCTCAGTGGAGGATCTTTAAAAAGGAATGTGGTCTCTGCATCGTCCTGGAGGTTGAAGTATATTATTAGCCACTGCCTTATTCGTAGGATGATAAGTCAGCACCAAAGGAATTATTATTGTCTTAGCTGTAGATTGTTTATAGGTCAGTTCATCCACCCACTGAAGAGGTAAAACACGTACAAAGACATCCATCACTTCCTTAGGAAACCCAGTTTTTAAAATATTTACACATTTCCATACTCTTCATTCACACTGCAAATGTGCTTAAGTCTTAGTAGCTGTAAGGGATGGAGTTTTTTAATGCCTTGGAGAGTTGTATTGCAAATAGGAATGAGAATCTGTAGCTTTATTATAAAGGGTGGCATTTAAACAAGGATTTCCAAACTTCACAGAAACATGCAAAAAAGTTATCATCAAACCAGGATGTGCTATATTGCATATAGAAGTAAAAAGTGATTTAAAAAGTCAAAGCCAAAGGTCTGCAGGTAGGCTTAGAATATACGGCTCTGGCTTATAAATACATTTTCCTAGAAAACAAAGTGTAAGCGCGTAATATTTATAAATATGAATTTTCCTTATGAATTTCAAACAATTCATTTAAAGATTTCTCTTTTTGCGTCCCTGTCGCCTACCAGTAAGTTCAGAGCGGTTATGTTAGCTAGGTATGTGCGAGTCAATAACCTTCCTAGTGGAACTAGAGGTAGGTCGCGTCGACTCCAATTCCGCCTAATAAATGTTTAGACAAGTCTAAAGATTGTGATTACTTCCTGTGTGCGGAGAACGCTGGCTGGGTGGCGGCTGGGGCGTGAATGATTTTTTTCCAGAACGATATACTTACTTTTTAAGTACAGTACATAATCTGCAGTAAATAATACTTCCGGTGTATATTATACCTTCTGCATCTTTAATTCACTACGGCTATGGCGACCAGTAGCCTGCATATAATTTTCCTGGCTTTAGGGAAAGTCAGTGAACCAGGACATGGACAGCGTCAATGTAGTGTTCTTGCAGTATTATGAGAAAATGATATCTGTAATATACGCATTGATGCTCATAGATACTTAGATCGTGACATTTCTGTGTTCTTGTGGTTCAAAGTATACCTCTCTCAGATGTCCCATATTGACTTGTGGCTTGTTTCAGATTGTCTAATACCCTATTTTATATCCACTGGCAGTTCTCTTTGACCACTATCTGATCATGGTTTTATTGATATTGTTTTATCTGATTCTAAGATAAAGCCTCAGCAAACACTTCCTTGCTGGAAAACCTCCTTCCTGCTACTAGAGTCCTATTGTATAGGGATAAAGAAATTATCAGACAGCATAGCATCTTTATCTGGTATGTCTGTGATTAGAGTGGGAATTATTCCAGTATGAATGCAGGAACTCCCTTACACATGTCTAAAGAGAATTTGATTATTATGAAAACGATGCATGATCTTGATGGTGAAGACAGAAATTATTTTTATATTTTACAAGGGAAGGTAGATGACATTCTTAGAGAATAATCAAAGGGGGCTTTTAAATTATGCTGTTGGGTTTTTTTAACAGACTACTTAATAAAGTTGCTTGTGGGAGGTTGGTAGGTTGAATGATGTTAACTTCAGATTCCCTCAACGTAAAGGATTATTTGAATGATCGCACATTCGGAAGAGTGTTAATGGAAATGGGTATCCAGTGCTATTTCTCTAAAGTTACTCACAGCTCTGGTGTCAGCCTAGTTTTAAGTGAATCCAGGAGTCCCAGAAGCATGGCCTGATTACTTGTGCCAAAGCCTGCCTCCCTATTACCTGATATTCCATCCAGGTCTCTGTTGCTCACACTACAGCTGCAAGTACCATTAATCATTTAGTACAAACATTATATGCACAATAAACCATCAGTCATTAAAGGGTCACACTGCACTTACGTTATCTAGGTCCTTATGTGTTAAGTCCAGATATTGGCACTCAGAATATACAGGACATAGTAGGGGTACAGAAAAGTTTCCTTTTCAACTCTCAATTTCAGCACAGACAGTTTAAACAATTGTATAGCTCACCTTTATTCATTATTTTTCAGTCTGTGGGCATGGCCAAAAGACCACTGCTATTTATTATGTCATGGATGTTATCTCTCTTTTGGTCTTTTTATATCATGTATCTTTTTTTATATCCACATGACACGGAGGACACTGGAATTTGCAGTAGGCTGATGGTGGTAAAACATGGGTGACTGGCAATTAATATACTGCAATTATATTTATGGCATTTAGCTGACACTTTTATCCAAAGTGACTTACAATTATGACTGAGTACAACCTGAGCAATTGAAGGTCTTGCTAAGGGGCTCAACAGTGGCAGGGCTTGAACCAGCAACCTTCTGTATAACAAGTCAAGTACCCTAACTACTGAGCTACCACTGCCCCAGTTAAGCTTCTAAACATCCATTTATGCATCTTTAGTATTGACATCCCTGGAGATCAAGGCGTTCCCATGCCCTGCAGATTGCACCAAAAGCATTTCCCAACATCCCAAGACAGTAAACCATCCATAACACAACTATGTTGGGAAGGATACCACTTTAGGACCGTTTCTACCAGTGTATGTGTATCACCCTGCTAGACCAGGCAGACTGGTACATGATCTCCACAGACTGAAAGTATTCAACGGAGAAAAACACGTTCATAAGAATGATAATTTCTTTAACAACACTGAAATGGAAATTTCACAAGACATTCATAGCATGCCGAGACAAGATGGTTTTCAAAGTTGTGTGATACCCCTGTTATTGTAAGGACGCTTTACATCTTGTAAGGACATGAAATGATAACAACAGGCCTGTGAGGGTGTGATGGTAGGTGGCCCACAGACCACTGCTGCTAGAAGGAGAACCAGCCAACACGGAGAACATACAAATCACAAAACCTCTTGTTTCAGGGTGTAGTTGATAATTAGAGGCCGGTTGGTCTCTGATCATCAGTTTTGCAATTAGGAATCATTGGCCTACTAGTCTCTAATCAACAATGCTCAGCTGAACCTTTGCTTCCCATTCCTCAGCTGATACCATCCATCAGTCTGGAATAAGTCCACAAGGATTTGTTCCTGTGATTCGCAGAACATCAGTCATGAGATTGAAGCTTCTGCCTGGGCCTCTCAGTCAGTTAACTCAAGGACCATACTGGATGTGTAGGTTTCTTCTTTAGTAAAATTAAAAGTAATTTCTAACAATAACAGTAATAATTTACTCAGAACAACGACCCAGCAACTTGGCTAAAGTGCACGCCTGCATACATACAGGCTTAACCTCTGTAGTTTGGATAATTATTATTTAAATTGGACTGTTTTAACTGTTGATCTGGGTGCCCATCACTTTAAGATGTGTAAAAATAGTTTTATAGCATAACTATTTTTGTTGACATTTTGTGATAAATATATGTTTATAGTTGGCATACACATGTAAACAAAAGTTTGCGTATGAAAGAATACATGTACCCCACTCAGCAAAAATAAGATAACATTTCTAATGGTATAGCATTGTCCTAAAATTCCTCATTTTTGATTTTATTGTGATTACACATTGTTAGGGTGGTTAACTTTTCACCTATGCTTCCCAAACGTATATACTTAAGCAACCGTACCTCACAATTTAAGGTGTAAGGCATAAATAACGTATGCCAAAGTTCAAACCTAAAACTCACCTAGAAGCTTCTAGATAAAGGAAAAAGGAAGAAGTGCTTCAGAAGTTTCATCCACTGCCAATATATGATGTGCCAGTTTATGTGTGTGATTATGAGACAGACAGACAGAGATGCACACCCCCCCTCAGGCCTGTGTGTGTGTGTGTGTGTGTGTGTGTGTGAGTGTGAGTGTGTGTGTGTGTGTGTGTGTGAGTGTGAGTGTGTGTGAGTGTGTGTGTGTGTGTGTGTGTGTGAGTGTGTGTGTGTGAGTGTGTGTGTGTGTGTGTGTGTGTGTGTGTGTGTGTGTGTGTGTGTGAGTGTGTGTGTGTGTGTGTGTGTGTGAGTGTGTGTGTGTGAGTGTGTGTGTGTGTGTGTGTGTGTGTGTGTGTGTGAGTGAGAACAGGAAGACTGTGTCTGTTGTGCATTCTCCTTGGCATTTGCTCTTTCATTCTCATTACAGTCAGCACTGTCTGCTGCCACAAAGTGTGCTGCCCCATCCATAATAAACACACACACACACACACACATCCAGACCATCACAAAAAAGCTTATGCACAGATTCACAGCTTCTCACAGTAACACTTCATTAAAAACTGAACTTTTCAAATGAGGACCAGATCTTTTTATTCTACGTGAGAACCTGCTGTCTCTGTCTCACCTTTTCTTTGTCTTTCTATGTCAGCGCTAACCCTCTCTGTATCTCCTCCTGCTTTTCACACACACTCGACATAGAAACAGACAAAGAGAGCAATGCCAGGTGTAAACAAGCTGGCACACAAGGAATCCTGGTACTGAGGTGCAGATGAAACAAAATCCACGAGTCCACACACACTCACACACACACACACACACACACACACACACACACACACACACACACACACACACACACACACACACACACTCACACACACACACACTCACACACACACACACACACACACACTCACACACACACTCACACTCACACACACACACACACACACACACACACACACACACACACTCACACACTCACACACACACACACACACACACACTCACACACACACTCACACTCACACACACACACACACACACACACACACACACACACACACACTCACACACACACACACACACACACACACACACACACACACACTCACACACACACACACACACACACACACACACACACACACACACACACACACACACTCACACACACACACACACACACACTCACACACACACACACACACACACACACACACACACACACACACACTCACACACACACACACACACACACACACACACTCACACACACTCACACTCACACACACACACACACACACACACACACACACACTCACACACACACACACACACACACACACACACACACTCACACACACACACACTCACACACACACACACACACACACACTCACACACACACTCACACTCACACACACACACACACACACACACACACACACACTCACACACACACACACACACACACACACGCATGTACACACACACACACACACACAAACACACGCATGTACACACACACACACACACACACACACACACACACACACACACACTCACACACACACACACACACACACACTCACACACACACACACACACACACACACACACACACACACACACACACAGAGACAGACAGAGAGAGGAACATAGAAAACTGTCAAAATGGGAAAAATCATGCATGTGCTTTTAGGCTGAGATTGAAGATGCAGAATCACAACAGAGTCACAAACAAATGAATAGACTCAGAACTACTTATCCACCTTCTCAGTGTAAAAGTCTCCTCTGTTTTCTGTAAAATCAATGCAGTTTGTGTATTAGAGATTTCACTAGAACTAACTTGTGCAAACATTTCAATTGAGACAGAGGTGTTCCGTACAGGTTAGGTAAAAAGCCAGTTAGCTTTTTTTTCTTAGATGCACTGTTAGAATGTCCCTTTGACTTGTGTGTATGGATGTAAAGCTCTTTGAACAATCCCATTGCTCTAGCCTGTACAACAGTTTCCTCAGTCCCAAAGTGTGTGTGTGGAGGAAACCAAGTTACTGTGAGGTGTACATTAAACAGGGAATCATACATACACGGCCTAATGATATTTATTTGTCAGTTAAAGCTCCTGATCTCTGTCAGACCCCCACACACACAAGCAGCTGCTGGGTGATGGAGATTTCTTCTTCTTGCACTGCCATTACATTTTAGCATTTGAGGTCTCACAATTCCCAAACATATTAGAATAATGTTCTCATTTTCTAACAAGGTGTTATGAGCAATTAAGCCACTGCTACATGAGGTAACTCGAGCTCGCATGAAAGAGGAAATTGAAGATGATGTGCTGTTTTGGATTCGTGTTTTCAGAACCGCACTTTCGGCTCCCTTACGAGTATCCCTTAGTGACAGATTTCGCCATTGCAGTTTCACTTTCGGCTGTCTTATTTAAAAAGGTGGATTGAATTTATATTATATTCATACCATTTGTAATTTATTAAAGCATGGATCGAATGTATATATTATTCTTCTTAGATGAGAAAAGCCATTTTTAACAGGAAAAATCACACTTGTAATATTCAATACACTAAATACACTAAAACATACAGTAAGACTACTGTAATATATGAGCCAGTAAAGAAAATAAGACCTCAGTACCAACCGCTGTTTATTTATTTATGTCATTTATAGGCAAAAGATGTTTTAATGTTCAACAGATGTCAGTACGCAAAATGTCCCTGCATGCCCCTGCCACAATGGCACTCTCAAAAAAAAGTGTTCTTAAATTTTAGCATCACTAATCTTACCTGTGTGCACAGCTTCTTTCAGTTATCTACAATAGGAAACCACGTCCCCCTTGTTCACACAGAGCTGAGGAGGCCCGTTTGCTGCTTGAGAAAGGTTGGAAAACAACATTTAACGGAGGCTGCAGTTTGAGATTGCAGGGGACAATGTCGTCTGGTTTTCTTAAAATAGCTGTTTGCATAAAAAGCTTTACAGGCTTTTTTTTTTTTTGGAGTAAAACAGCAGTGTGTGTGCATGTGGAAAAATGAGAAGGGATGGGTTCATAATTGAGCAGTGCGACAGCGCACGTGCTCGCTGGGAACTGAACCCATGACCTTGGAGATGATCACATTGCTCTGTCAGGTTAGTGGCAGGAGTGTGATTACATGTAGGCTCACATCCCAAAACCCCACATTCAACACGTGGAGGTCATCAAGACAATGTGGGTTCCTCAGGATTAGCTATACTGAAGGGAGGACTAAAGAGAAATCCTTAAAGTGGCATTTGAAGGTGGTGGCTGGTCTTTGCACACCTTTATGCGTAATTGGCATTAGGTCCCAGTTTGTGTTAAAAGGTTCATTTCTGCTGTTGACCATAAATGAATCCCAGAATGGAGAACAAGAAAGAATATTTACTCTCGGCTGGCCCGACAGAAGTCAGCTTCTCTTTCCAAACTAAAATATGAGAGAATTTTAGACACAAATGTGAATTTTAAATAAATAAATAAATAAACCTGTCAATTTGGGGCATTTAACCTCAATACACCTAGATGCATCAAAGAAAATTTTCATTTTCATATTGTGGGGGGAAAAAAAAAAAAAAGAAAAAAAATTTTTTTCAAATGTGAAAGAAATGTCAAATTCTGGTTTCAAAAGAGCAACTCTCAATTTTCTTTAAAGTCCCAACTACAAATTACTGGAAACGATTTTGAATGCCCTAATAGGTCACATTTCCCAGTCTAATCTAGAGTAAGGAAATCAATAGCACGGGACTCTGAATGTTCTTCAGCTTGAGCTAGTATCTAGCTAGGTGTATTCAGGATCCTTAACCTTTACATTTACTGCATGTTTGTTTTCATAGCAGCTATCTAGGCAAGACCCAAGTAAAGCTCATCTCAGTTCACTCTTTTATTGTGACCCAGTTTTAAAAACCCTAAGGGCCATAAGAACCCTGGAATTGCCCCACCTTCCAGGAACCAAGTAAATGGGGAAAAAAAAACAATGCAAACACCTGAAAAATTGAATAGGAAGGCACCCCAGAGAAGATAAACTAAGGCAAACCTCTAATGAAGAAAGCCAGCTAAACTGAGTGAACTCAACAAATGCAAATGACATTTCCAATGAAATGACATATAAAGGCCATGGCCTGCCTTTAGTAAACAAAGTACCCATCATCATTCATGGTTATTTGGTTACATTTTATTCTATGTACAGTAATTTGTTATAAATATAATACATTTTTGTCTGAAAAGCAGTCATGTAGTTACATTTAAATAACAGTTTGATCAGATGAGGGCAAACAGTGAAAGGTGGAGGGAGATGATTGGTTTGTAGAAAATTAATTTTCTCTTGTGAAAAGTACCCAACCCCCTCTCCCTACTGCCCCTCCCTCACCACACACCTACAAACAGGCAGTGCCTCTCAACCTCTGCCTCAGCACTTCTGCCCCAGCACCTGGCTCCTCCCACACACAATGTCAGCGGTGTGGAGAAGAAAGATCACACGGCGCTTTTAACAGGTAAAACAATTTCTACAGGAGTTCAGCACATCTTTAGTTATCCAGTTTCAAGACGCTATGTGGAGAGGTGGTCTTTGTTACTGTGGCAACAAAGCCCTGGTGAGAAGTATGGGCAATATGAGGAGACAGAACACCCTAAAAGTGCCACACACGCGCACACGCACACCAGTTTACCAGTCTCATACACAGGTTTAGACTTTTGAGCATCGATTTGGGCAAATATTCCTTCAGTACTCAAAAAAAAGAAAATGTTTTGAATTTCATTAAGCAAAAGAAAACTGCTGAACTGAAATGATGCAGAGATGGCATGAGATAAATAATCCTGAAAAGACCAAAAAAAAAAAAAGCCTTCCCTATTTCAAGTTCTTTGCAGTTAAGACAAAAACAACTATTTTTTACCATCTCACAAGAGTTCACAAGCACGTGAGATGCAGTACTGAATTGAAATTTACTAAACGTCATTTAATGGTCCCCCCAAATAGTTTTTTTTCCCCCCTTAATAAGAAGTAGAAAACGAGTGCAGTCTGAGCGTTATCGGATGGTGCAGGGCTCGGGCGGAGAGCCCACAACACGCTGACGGGCCGCTCACACGCTGTTGATGACGATGAGCGCCGGCATGGAGCTCTGCTGGCTGGTCTCACACATGGTCCCCGCCTGCGCCATCTTGGCGAAGACGCGGGGCGTGCCCAGGTTGTAGACGCCGGCCTGGAAGAAGCACGCCTTCAGGACCAGGCGCTGGACCTCGTGCGGACGTAGCTGCAGCTTGTACTGGGTCTGGCCAAGCCACGTGAAGGTGCCGTGTACCTCCAGAGACTCCGGGCTAGAGAGAGCGAGAGAGAGGAGAGCAGTCACACACACATGCCAATACATCAGCACAGATCATTACAAATATTTCAGCTCGGATATACACTGTAGGATTGTGTAGTGACATGGGCTGAATGACACTAGCCAGGGGGGTTAAATACCTGGTGGTTTTGTGTCGTAGGTCGATGATGACGTCCACCTGGGCCAGGGAACAGTTGGACAGCGTCAAGGTGACTGGTACCATACACAAACTGTGTGTGTGTGTGTGTGTGTGTGTGTGTGTGTGTGAGTGAGAGAGAGAGAGGGGGAGAGAGGAGAGAGAGAGAGAGAGAGCTTAAACATAAGACAAAACAATCCAACAAGGTAGAACAAAAACTCTTAAAAAATAAAAATGCACACACACACACACGCACACGCACACGCACACGCACACACGCACGCACACACGCACGCACACACGCACGCACGCACGCACACACGCACGCACACGCACACACACGCACGCACACACGCACGCACACACGCACGCACACGCACACGCACACACACACGCACACACACACGCACACACACACACACACACACACGCACACGCACACGCACACGCACACACACACGCACTGGAGGTTCACACAGCACAGTGTTTATAAATAAAATCATCATCTCTACGTGATGCGTAAGCATATGTTTAAAAAAATAGCAGGAAAAACAGCAAGGGGAAAGGGCTCTGAAATGCAGGGTCTCCAGAACTCTCCTAAAGTTTCTGTTCCTAGTCCGGCTCACCTCTTCAGATACACCACAGTGTTCAGAGTTCTAAAAAAGCCATTTATTAAGTTCAATATGCATTTATTTATTTCATCAGAAAGACAATTTGCCTTAATCTGTGGTCTACATGGAACCATTTGGAGTAATGCGTATAATTTAAAGGGACAAGGAGGAAGGCCCTAAACATCTGCTCCTCCATCGACAGCTCAAAAATACTCACGAATTTTAATTAGGAATTGTACTTTAGTCCTTCTGAGCCGATTTCTTTGGGTTTTGTTGGATGGCTGCATGTTCACTGGTCATTTACTGCATGAACATTTGTGAGTGGCATACTGACTGAGGCTTTGGGAGCTTAGCTTGGAATTTTGCCTGGGAGATGGTATGTGTTGCAGTGACTTTCCTACAGAGCTAAATAAACCCAAACAAGTCACTACAATAAGGTACGTGGGCTATATCTGCATACGTACTTGTCTGGCATGCTAGAATGAAGACTCAAACGTCCATACCTTTTATAAACAGTGAACGTGGCCATTTACCTTCCAAATGCACCATAATATTAACACACAAGGCCAATACTGTCAAAATACTGTCGACTTCCCAGCCAAATGTCCTTTCCTCCCTGCTTGTACTTGGAGGACTTACCTCCTCCTGCACCCCCAGGTGGTCAAACAAAATATGGACAAACAAATAATTGGCCCCTACAGTGTGTGAGTGCTGAGAGACCCAAAACACCCCATGACCTCTGGAAACATCACTGATGATGTGTCCAGGGGCATTAAGGTCATATGTGTCAGAAGTACCACATTTCCCCTTTATGCCTAAAAGCCTACACAAACATCTAGAAAAATTAGAGGCACTTCAGTAAGATGTCAGAACAAACAAACAAACCCACTAGAACATGTACACTGTTTAGTCAAGTGTACAACTTCTATTTCCTGTTCTTTACTTCAAGATGAATTTAGCACAGTAGAGGTCAGGTCGCTACAACGCTGGTACTGCTAATCATATTACCCTACACTCCCCTCCCTCACCCCATGGAACCCATGTACTCATTTTACATCAACGTGTAAATAAAAACTGGTTATGATCCCAAACATCAGACAGATCGCGAGGAATGAATGTGCGTGCGTGTGCATGTGACCTCTTCTGGGGGAAGGGGTGATCGTATGACTCGGGGTAGTGCAGACAGGTCTTGATGAGACGGGAGAGCTGTTCCAATGTGGGTCTGCTCACAGGAGGCGGTTGATCAGGCTTAAATTTCAGAAGCACCATCTCCTGAGCTTCCTGTCACACACACACACACACACACACACACACACACACGTTTAGAAGTGTGGGCAGTTTAGAGGAGGTGTATATTTAGGAGGAGGGAGCAGTGTAGAGTTGTTGTATGATTGCATTGGGACAGTTTCGATTGGATATATATTTGTGGGGGACAGTTTATAGGAGGTATATGACTATGGACGGACAGTTTAGAGTGGGCGCATATTTTGGGG